>NW_028140718.1:0-17997 GCF_965202585.1 Thalia democratica | reverse complement strand
AAAATTATTAATAATTAAATGTGAGGCTCTTAAATTTTTCGTTCCACTTAAATGAACTATAGTTATAACAAATACTAAATTTAGCTTTGTTTAAAAAACATCATTTTACAATAAATATTAAAAGCAAATACAGCGCATAAGTTATGTTAGAACAGTTAACTCTGAAGGAGTACTTCTTAATGCAGCTCGAGTGAAAATTTATGCTGCTCGGCGTCAAACAAGTTATTAAATAAACAAATCAAATGTCCTTGTTCGTGACAAATTTCCGTACTTTAATTAACGCAAATAACCAAGAGCAGTTGTGAATCAAAAGTGATTTACTTAACAAAAGTTTCATTGACATTAAATTACAACAAAATAACCTCTTTTACAACTATGGTCAGAACGAAATAAACTTTTTGTGAAGTTAGTAGTTTTAACTATAACTAGGGTTCTGCACGTTTAGCTAGGCTACATATACAAATAAGAGTAATTCACTGAGCTGTCCTTTTTAATAAAATTGATTGTTATCTTAAAATCACGTTATAAAAAGATCTGAAAGACCTGTAGCTACCATGTTATTGGTGTTTTAAAATTAATATATACAAAGTACTCAAATGCCGATTTTAATTGATTCGCATGTGTAATTAAAATAAAAAATTGGTCAAAAATCCGCGTGAATAGCCGTACACGGAGCCACTTTACCTGGAATCTTGGAAAAACCTGGAATTTGACAATATAGGCAAAAAAAACCTGGAAAAACCTTGAACTTTAAAATTTTTAAAAAACGTGGAATTTTGAACAAAAAAACCAGGAATTTTTTAGAATCTTAACGTTTTCATTAGTAGTTAAATTTCGGTTTGACTCATAAAATTTATCATAAATATTAAAAAAAATTTGTCATCACCAAATTAAAAAAAAACACATATTAAGTAGCTTTACAGTATCTTCTTATACTATTGTACACAGTATCTTACCTTAAATTTAACTTTTAACTAACAATAGACCCAAAATTGTGTACTTTTAAAAACCTGGAAAAAGTAAAGAAAATTTTTTTGAAAGAACAGATGGCAACCCTGCGAAAATGTACTACCTGTCATTTACTATGTTAACTATTGTTTTTAGATTGTTGCGAACTTCAACTGTGTTCGTGAATTTGACAATCATAACATACCAACGCTTAAACTTTTTAAAACTTAATTTCATTTACTGTACTTGTTTTATTGTTTAAGACACTTTAGTACATTAACTTTAAAGGAAAAAACGATATACAAAAAATGGTGAACAAAGAGTAATAAAGCTTTAAATTACTTTTCGTGTGAATATCTTTTAATAGCAAGATTTTCTAAATGAATTTATTCATCGCTTCTATTTTCAGAAATTTATAAAATAATTGACCTATTTAATACGGTTAGGAGTCATATATGCACTAAGGGACAGTTTTGTAAGAGGGGTTAGTTTTGCACAAAGACACTTGAAACATGAAGGGGAATTTTTGCACCGAGTCAATTTTGCAAAAGGGGCCTATTTTTCACGAAGACACTTTTGCACGGGTTGAAAACTTTATTATTAAAAAATTAATAGGTATCGCCCTCAAAGGTTGGTATTACTAACACCAACTTCTCTACTCTGAAAGTTTTAAAGATACCAACCCTTGGAATATCCAGTGAAAGTCTAAAATCTTCCAGTAGTTGTATCTAAACCCTGCATTTACTTTTTGTAAACCCACGAATATTTGGTATAGTAAGCCGCAACACTGGTTATTGCTCTAATCGGCAAGTTCGCCCATTTAATAAGTTTTCCCGAAGCTTACTTACACAGCCTTGCGGTGATATCTTCTCTTTGGAATCGATATTTTAACACGAAAATTTTTCTCCATCTTTTCTCTTTTCAGCTTGGCATTTAATACATAAACAAATAGGCAAGTTTTTTTAAATTTATATACTTATAATATTCTGATTTAATGCTTGGAAGATTGATTGATATGTTAATACGTTGGATGTCAAGTGCGGTCGTGGTCGAGGGTCGTGGTTACAATTCCCGATTTTTACCCTAGAGGGTTTAGTAATATTAAGCTTTATTACTCGTTGGTCACCATGATTTTGTATATCGATTTTTTACTTTTAAGTTAATGTACTAAAGTGTCTTAAGCAATAAAACAAGTACCTTAAATGAACTAAGTTTTAGGAAAAATTTAAGAGTTGGTTTCTTAAGATTTACGAATAATGATTTTTTCTGTATTAATGGAAAGTAGTTTTTTACATTTAAATGCTGACGTACTTCAATTCTAATGCTTGGCAGTTTGGTCGAGATGTTAATACATCGGCTGCCAAGCGCGGTATACCCAAGGGTCGTGGGTTCAAATCCTGTATCATTAACCATAGCCTAGCAGGTAGAGTAATTTAAAGAAGTTTGATTACTCGTTGATCACCAGGACTTGTATATCGCATTATATTTTTAAAGTTGATATACTATACAAAAAACAGTATCTAAAGCAATAAAACAAGTACAGTGAAGGTAGTAAAGTTTAAGCAAAATTCTAAACTTTTAAGGGTAGCTGTCAAATTTGCAGGAGTGCACAAAATTGCACGAGGGGTAAAAATTTCACATGGACAATTTCGTACGAGCAGACAGTTTTGCACGGGTTAACTTTATTTTTTTAATATTTTTATTTATTTATTTTTCACTATCACTGTTACCCCTAACTTTTACCCTCGGTCGATAGCTTTTATTTTTTCTAATAAAAAAGTTTTCTTTTTAATTAAGTTTGATTAGTTACTTTCTCATTTTTGTTTTTAATATCACTGTTACCCTTAACCCTTACCATTGGTAAGTAAGTTTTTTTTTTGTTTTTTTTTTATTAATTTATCTTCTATTTTTTATTTTTTTCTGTTTTTCGTACCCTCGTGCAAATTTGTATTCGTGCAAAAGTATCCTTGTGCAATTTTGTGCACTCGTGCAATTTGGTCCCCTCGTGCAATTTTGACCCGTTCCCCCATAACTTGTATATCGTTTTTATCTTTTTTAAGATGATATAATTAAGTATATAAAAAAATAAAACAATTACAGTGAATAAAGTTAAGTTTAATAAAAATTTTCAGAGTTGGTATGTTAAGACTTGAAAACACTGTTCTTGTTTCAATTAATGCACAACAGTTTTCACATTTAAATAGTGATATAAATCAATTCTAATGCTCGGTAGTTTGGTCGAAATGTTAATGCATCGGCTGTTAAGCGTGGTATACTAAAAGGTCGTGAATTCAAATCCCGTATTGTTTACCCTAGAAGGAAGAGTAAATTGAAGCAAGTTAAATTAATCGTTGATCACCATGACTTGTATACCGTTTACTTTTTAACATTTAATAAATATTTTTTATTTATTTTACAGTTAGTATACTTATAATATTTTCAATACGGAATGAGTAGTTCTTGACAAAATATAACTTAATGATGCTTTACCACATTTTTTAATTCAGTTTTACTTTAGGTTAATTTGTTACATAAGTTGTAAAAACAATCACTTTTTAATTAGATGATATTAGAAAATTCTGTAATTAATACAAAATCATATAAAAATACTAATTGATTTAAGATTTATGTTATAGGTTAATGTTAAATTTCGTGAATGGTAGAACAAGATGCTTAGATGAAGACTGATAACTAGTTGTTTGAATTTTAAGGATTACTTTGTCCAAGTTGTAAGTGTATTAAAAAAATTGTTATTTAGTTGAAGTTTTTTTTATCAACGCTATCATAAAATTTCATTTCCCTCTTCGTATATTAAGTTTAATTTTTATTTATTTTTATAAAACTTTATTAGCTTTGCACTGCGTTTGTTAATCTGAACACCAAGTTTAACTCGCTGAAATAGTTGTATGAAAACTTTATTGTGAATTGTTGAAGATCAAATATAGAAATCATTACGGTGCATCTCTATACTGAAAAAAAAAATAAAAAAAAAAACATAGTAAAAAGTTTTAATTGTTATGCTAAATTAAACAAAAAAATCTTTAATTGACGTAATTGGTAGTAAAGATAAAACACATAAGTATGACAATTTATGAATAAATTAAACATTGCATGAATTTAAATCTTTGAGATAAATTTAGTTTGTTTCTTGTCTTTAATATTTTATCTCTGTGTGTCATATACTAAGAACAAATCAGCCTTATCAAATTTCATAAAGTTTCTTTATTTTACACAAAAAACCTCGTTTTAAATAAACAAAATATAAGTTGTGATTTTTTAAATCACAACTAGTTTTTGTGTACTTTTAGCTACATTTTATATTGTAGCGTTAAATCATCTTAAATAAAATACCAACTTGATAGTTATTTGTGACTTTACATATCCTTTACGTAAGCTATTGGGCATAAGTTAGTTATATTTTACTTAGGATCAAACATACTAAATCTATTTTAGAGCGTATAGCTATTTTTTCCTAATAAAAACTAGAAATTATTTATTTTTTCTTACTATGTTGTATGAATATATTAAAAAGTTTTCCGTACAAAAATTATGTTAATTTAATAAAACTCATACATAATCTACTTTATCTATGAGTTTTATTATTTTAGTTTTCAATACAACAACAAAAAGTGCTTTTGACTATTTATTGTTTTAAGTAATTCAAATATGCTAAAATAAACTAACACAAAAAAAAATCTTTAAAAACATCACAAAACATCAAAAATATATAAAAAGCTCCTGATCAATATAATGACATTATAAACTTAATGCAAGGGGACAATATCACCGATTTTGAGAATTGACCTGACAGTCTGAGTAGCTAAATTGATCTCAGTAGAGGTTACCAAAAGAGGCTGAAATATATTTTTCTAATATATATCAGAAACAAACGTTGATTTCAGTAGAAGTTATACATTTTTAAAATCAGTATTTTCATACTTTTTTGTGGTTTTAACTTTTAAAAAACAAAAGACTAGTTTACTGTTTATGAACTACAGAATAAATTAAACAAGCTTGAACCTATAATGATAACATTGAAGGTGTGATAATCCCGTACGCTGTTAAAGTTGAGAAGTTTACGGAAGGCAAAAAAAAAAAATTACAGGAAGACAAAAAGTTTAAACTGCTTTTGGCATAGTTATACTCATACAGAAATAGATTTTTTTGAAAAAAAAAACTTGGGATTAGCTATAGTCAATCGTAAGCACAAAAACAGTTAGTAAACGTAGTTCAAACAGTAATAAGAGAGTTGTATCCTTTACTTAATGTGTTTATAATTTTTTTGTAAAATGCCAAGAAAAATAAAAAAAAAATTATAAATTTTAAACACTCGAAATATTTTTAGATACTAGTGAAAAGATACTACCATAAAGAAAAACTTATATATTTCTTGATAAAGTTAAACTAATTAGATCGGTATCAATCAACAATAAAACAAACCAGCGGTCCCATCTCAAATAGCGTGTCTTTAGTTACTGATTTAAAGTTTGATTGTTTTAATTTATTTAAATACTTTATTTACTTATTTATTTAAAAATTCGGCATAATTTTTTTTGCATAAAATGTCTTTTCCTCAACTCAGTGATTATTGAAAAGCCAGCGTTTTCAGCTAAAGCGTAGGATATCACTTCTAATTCGTCTGCATAAAATAAATAATTTGATTTTACTATTTGATACTTAGAGTGTTATAAAGTGACAAGAATACTTTAACGGTAGCTAAGAATTTTTCAGCCTGCTAAAACTGAACATCTGTTAAAACAAGTAACGATTAAGTTTACATTATCTAACATTTGCTGTTTAAACTGTAACTATAAATAATATTCAACCTGTTTCAAGTTTGTAAAGTAAAAATAATCATTTTAAACTGTTGTCTACCATAACTGTTTTTTCTTTACCTTTTAAAAATCTTTTACATTTAAAGGGTAAGTATTGTTACTTTGTCCACTTAAAATAAAATTTAAAAACAAATTTTGACAAAGTATTGTAAGCTATTCATCAATTTGTTTCAAGTAAAAAGCATTGAATAATAAAATTTTATTACACAAGTATGAACAAGGCAACTCAAACAAAACTAGTTGCTTTAACCTCAGAATTAACAAACTATTTTCAATTGTTTTCGGACAAATTCAAACAAGCCTCGAAACAATTAGCTTACATACAGCGAATACAGACACTGCACAAACATCAGCGTATTTTCCAAGTCGCACTTGAAGTTTTACATCCGTAGCTCCTCCAGGTAATAACAAGTGGGTTTCTGACGAGGCACATTATAACGCAAATGGTATTTACTCTTCACTGAGCACTATCTCGTTGCTGCCTTTGACTAGCATCAACACTGTGTTAGATGTTGGATTGCATTCCGTGAACTAAAACCAAAACCATTTTATCATTAATTTTTCAAGTTATCTGACTAACATTGGTACAGTTTTAGATGGTCGATAACACCCTGTGAACCCATATTTTAGAAATTTTAAAAGACTAAATTAATTTTTTCAACTATATAAGATTAAAAGAATCATTTCTAAACTTAACATCGCGTTCTTATCAACCTGTATTTCTTCAAAAAAAATCACAATCTGCCAGCATGCCTGGCGTGGGGTGATCAATTGAAGGGTAATCAATTTTATGGGTTTGCATCCGGTTGATTTGCATACAAAGTCTATTTCACTTCGCGTCACGTCCTCTTAGTTATGTTTGTAAAATATTAAAAAATAAAAAACAGGTTTTTGTCAGAAAGTATACAACAAAAAGTAATCATTAAGGTTATCTTGTTGTTTTGCACACAAGCTCTATTTCACTTCGCTCGATATCCTGTTACATAAGTCGTATTTGTAAATGTTTACTTATTTAAAAAAAAATCAGAATAAGAAACTTGCTACTCGACAAATGCTAAAAAAAATAACTTTGTAGATTAATAACAGTTTATTATAGTTTTATAATCTAAAACAGTTTGTTTTCTTATGTATACGGTTTTTATGAGTATTATTAGATATTATATAACAGTAAAATCGTTTTAAATGTACCATATTAAAGTAATATGACGAAGAAGCATAGCATAATATTAAGAATTATCAAAATACATTTGCATCTGTTTATTCTATTTACCATTAAAAAAGTATAAAGTAATAACAGTTAAATTTTTAGCTTACATTAACAACGAGTGTTTCCGTTTTGTCGAGTAAATTAAGTGCTTCCTTGCACCATCACTCAAAGTCGACCTTTGGATCGTTGCATCCTGATGTTTGCACTAATTGTTGATTGTTTTCATCAAGTCTTTAATGCAGTCTTGTTCTTCACCGAAGACCTAATTAAATTAACAATGTAGGCATAATAAACTTACTTAAAGTAAGTAAAGTCATTCAGTTGTTAAAGTTCATAGTTTTAACTAAAAAAGCGTTATAATTAAAAATAAAAACTGAATATTTAAAATGTAGTTTAAAACAACTAGAAAAAAAAAAATAATACAGCCTTGAAAATAGACAACGTTAAAGAATAAAATTATTTGTAATAGTTTTAATAACTACTAGGTAACATGCTTAAAAAAAGATACAATAAAAAAACAACTTTGTCCATTTAAAGTTATCTTGCTAAATTAAATTTTGTCCATATCAGTTTTGAGTGCGGACAAGCAAAATTAAGTTGCTGCTATTTTTGCATTTTCTATTCTACGAAAACTTGAATCTGCAAATAATTATAATTTGGTAAGGCTTTTGGTATATTTGTGATTGCAGAGTTTTTGTTATACTTTAATCTGTATAAATGTTTACATATTATAAAACAATTTTTTATTTCTACAAACAAAAGAGTTTAACAAACCAACTTATTCTACTAAAGAATTAAATACCAGATAAGTTCACGTATTTAAAACCATCATCTTAATCATTAATATATTTCAATTTTGTGCGAACATCAAACCATCTTTCAATTCAGTTTCATTAACTGTTCCTTCTAGTATCACATTGATGTCCTTTAAATTAAGGATACGAGGATTCTTTTCGCAACCTTTGTATAAAAAAAAAAGTTAATGTGTTTTATAAATTGTATTCTTCTATACTAGTTTTTTACCAAACATTTGAAGAAAAAACATTTAATATCTAAGGATATTAGTAAAAAATAAAACACAAAGTTTAGTTAACTTCAATGTTTACTTAAAATAAAAAGCTTTTAGTTCAAACTTTCAAATTTTAATACTGTTTTTAACACCACAATTAAGTATTTTTAACATAACCTGTAACCTTAAATTAGCACTACCTAATAATAAACAAAAATGGGTTTATTAACTTATGAAAATATTCCATTTATTCTGTAGTCGATCAATAATTAAATTTAGTTTTGTTTTAAACCTAACAAAATTGTCAGGGAGTGCTGGGTGTTAAATAGATTTAGTTGTTAAAAATTGACAAAGTACCAATCCTTTAACACAGCATCGGACCGAGAAAATCAGAATAATAGTTGTAAATAAAAAATATGTACTTATTTAATAATTATTTAATTTGTGGTCGAATAAATTACACGAATTACTTTTGTTTCAAGTTTTATAAAACCTTATAAAATTTTTAAAATACATTTAAAACAAAAGTCTGATCAACTATCTAAAAAATAACTTTTAATACAGCATAAAAATAATTTAGGTCTTAGAACATCGGAGTATTGATAAAGTTCTTTTGAGTTCAGTGATACCTTAACTGACTTTAACTATGTTGCTGTCTCCTAGGACTATCCTCTGTGACGTTTTTGAGAGGATTTCCTTTGCTTTCTTGGAGCAATCCTAGAAAGCGTTTTAGATTGTAGTTGGGTGGATACCGCGTCCGAGAAGTTTAGAGCAAGCATTCAGAAGCGCACCGCAGATTACAATCTGAAGATTATGAAAACGGGTTAAATATGCACGAATGGTCACTTTTGAATGAAGACACTTTTGTACGGTGGGTCATTTTTCACTAGGGGTATTTTTTGTACGAGGGTAAAAAAAATTACTGAAATAAAATAAGCAAAAATAAAAAAAATAAAACAATAAATTAATTTAAAAACAAAACGAAGAAAAAATAAGTTACTGACCGAGATAAAGGTTAGGGCTAAGAGTGATAATAAAAATAAATAATATAAAATAACTAATATAAAATATTAATAAGAAATAAAAAAATAAAAATCCTAATGAATAATAAATAAATAAAAAGTTAAATTAATAACATAAAATAACGACCAAGGTTAACGGTTAGAGTAGGGGTTAGCAACGTATGGCTTGCGGGCCGGATCCGGCCCGCAGAGTGAAAATAACAAGCCCCCGATCGTTTTTAAAATTTTAATAAGATCCGGCACGCAAATGAAAATGACCGGCCCGCGAGCGAAGTAACAGGCCCGCAAAGAGTCAATATTACAAAATTTTTTAAAAACTTTGTATCATATTTTGACAAAACAAAACTGTAAGATTTTGACTTGAAAAACATGCTAAAAAATGACTTTAGAATTCAATGTGTACTAATATATAAACAATTTTGTCCTAACATTTTGTGTTGTTCTAACTTAGTTGGAATATATTTTTGTCAAATTACCTAAAGCAAAGTGTTTTTTAAAGTACGATATTTTATTTACGTACCTTTGTCAATTACAATGTCAATTATATTTATAGTTATTATTTGAACATGTGACATGTGTCAATCTAGATCTTAAGCTATCAGACTTGAAAAAGTTTTGTGCATTTAAAGGATTCAAAAAAGTGATCAACTGTATCTTTAAAATTAGTTCCGGCCGAATCAAAAACTTTTATTTAAACTTAAGTCTGATCGGATTTGGATCTCAATTTAAAATAAGTATCTAGTCGGATTCGGATCTAAAAAGTTATTATTCTGCTAGACCCGTATACCGAATCCGGTAAAAAACTAAATCGAGATGCTCCGGCCCGCAAATGACTAATTTTTTTCCGGCCCGTTGATTGAAAAACGTTGTCCACCTCTAGGTTAGAGGCTATAGTGCTAGTAAAAATAAAATGAATAGAAACTTAAAATTTTAATTAAAAGAGATTATAACAGCTTATCAACCGGTGCAAAACTGTCTTTGTGCAAAATTTAAGGCGTGCAAAAGTGTCCCTTTGTGCAAACTTGACACCTAACCAAAAATTGTATTTTTTATCTAATTTAATGAAAACTTGTATAAACAAACACTTATTTTTCTGTAGAATCTTTTTAGTGCGTACTTCTTTTTAAGTACGCAATTTTTTTCCCGAATCTATATATTAAAAAAGCTTTAAAAATAATAATGCTTGTAATTATTAAAGTACATTTATAAAAATATTAATTTAACTTTTGTATATTCCTACAAAAGTAGTGTTTAATATCAAATAATTATAAATACAAAGTTTTGTTGATGATATGCAGCAAGTTTTGTAAAATTTATAGAAATATCGATCAACGTATTTTTCATCTATAAGAAAAGGAAAAATTTTATTTGTTTTAAACTAATAAGGTATCAGAAGAAAAAGAACATGAATACTTTTTGAAACCAAACTTGCATACAAAAGTAATTCAAAATAATAAGAAGAATAGATTAAAAAAAAAAAGAATACTTCCCTTTTTTTATACTTAACTCAGAATTATTACTTAAATATCTTAGCTATCAAAAGTTTAGCCACCATTCTGGCTGCAGGATGGCTCAGTTTTATCCATTTAAAAATTGTCGCCCAATCGTTGATGATCGTTATATCACCTTTTTTATCCTGCAACTATGCTTATATAAGTTTTGTATAGAGTTGAAGGTGTTGGAAAAGTTTTCAAGTAAAATTAATATATGCTTAGTAATCTTTAAGCTTTAAAGAATAAGGATAATATAATAAGGACATTTTAATTTTTTCCACAATTAATCACAGTTCTCCCGGATGGCCATTTTTCTCATTTTCCGATCTGGTTTCTGTGATGAAACTGAATTGAAAAAGGTGGGTAATCCCCCACTTTGTTCACATCGTATACGGGGACCCGAAACATTTTTCGCTCCCCAGTTATTATCAGATTGCATGGTTGCAGAAAATAATTCCCTTTGCTATTTTATTATCGGGCTCCGTAAACCGTTTGATGAGACCGAATTGTTTAAATTTTTTTTTCACACTGCTGCAAAAAAAAGGTCGCATCTTCAATTGATTAAACCAACAAAAAGTCGTGATACAAAATTTGCCCGCAAGCTAGAAAATTCTGCCGACCGCTGTCATAGCTAGTTATTGAAAATAAATTTAGCAAGTTATGTGTTACATGAAGTTTTATACAATTAGATACTTTATGTCGGTTATAGAATCTTAATATTTTTTTTTTGATTTGCAGTAAAAATAATTTTACTCTTTATATTAAACCAGGGGTCGGCAGGCAGTTGGTGGTCGCGGGCCAAATTTCAAGTTTACAAAGTCTTCGCGGGCCGCAGTTTTAGTTTTAGTGACATTTGAATAATCTTTTGGTTTTAGTTTTAGACACACTAGAGAAAAGTTTTACTTTTATTCACCTTATCATTTTAAATAACTTTTAGCTATACATAGAATGACTATTTAAATTAAATTAAATTAAATTAAATAAAATTAGAATAAAATTTACATTGACTAATATACTTAAGTGTTAATAAACTATGCACTTTCATAAGCACTTACTAAGTTAAATTTAATACTTTTGTTATTTTACATACAATTTAACTCTCTATAAAAACCAAACTTGAAAGACAATTTATTAGTTACTTTTATATATTTGTTATATTATCAACCCCTTTTTTCATATTTCTAAGAATATTAACTTCAAAAAAAAGTTTTTTCGTGTTAGATAGTTTACATTTTAGTAATTTTAGTAAAATTTAGTAATTAGTTAATTTAATAAAATTAATACCTGTTTGTATTATAGAAAGCTAGAACAAATTCTTTAACATAACTAATTCTCGAGTACTTAAATAAAATATCTTATTAATAACTAGTCTTTTACATGGTTATCACTTAAAAAGCAGAAATGTCTGAGTTGTATCAAACCAGCCTAAGTTCATTAAAAGTTTAAAAATCTAGTAAATTGTTGTAAATTAAGCTCAAGTACCTAGTAAAAATAGCATCATCATTAAAAAGTACACAAAGTGTAAAAAAACAAGAAAAAACTACAATTAGTAAACTACACTACAGTCATAAAAACTATTCAGGGAATTCTAAGATTTGTTTAAAGTGTTTGAAATAAAAGTTTCACACACATCTGAGTTTTCAAGCTTTTAAAATAGCCTGTTTGTGTAGCAACCCAGTTAAAACAAAGTTCACAACATAAAGAAATAACGAAACTTATTAACAGTAAACAAATTACATGCCAAAAAAATATAAGTCAGCTGGAATGGACAATTAACTTTCTTAAACATTTTTAACAAAAGTATAAAACTTAATTGAGTCATTAGCGAAGAGAAAAACCTCTTTTTTATTAAGCATTACAGCAATTCTTTATCTGCAATAAGAATTTAAAAATATTAGTTGTAAAATAAAAGACGAGCAACAAAAAAAAACGTTAGTTGGGAGTTATTGCGAGAAACGATAAAAAAACAAATCACCAAAGTCAGTTCCAACAAAGCACGTGATTATCTTCAGTAACTACAGAATTATCAGAAAAAAGTTGTTAAGGCAAGTTATAAAGTAGCAAAATTTATTATTAATAATGAGATACCGTTTATAATTGAAAACTTTTTTAAAGAATTTTGTTGGCAGTAATAAAAAACTTTTGTTTATTTCTTCAATGACAACAAAAAGTCTTATTTAGGAAATGCATTAAGGTTATAAAGTCGCATAAATCAAATTATGACTTTAATCAACATTTTAAAATAAGAGCACTGACAGAAAAACTATTGCTCATCTGAGAATTTTTATTAGAGATGTTTTTTTAACTTTGACACTTTAGTATAATTTCTTGGTTTAGTTCAAACACGAAGCACAACAATCGGTGAAATTTTACAAGTAAAAGTGCAATGCACCGAAAGTTTTTAGAAGTACAATTCCTTCTTTTATTTTTAGTATAAAGTTTAATTAAAGTTTAAAAAGTGTCTTATAAAGTATATCAATATTAAAAAACACTGTTAAGCTACTTTAGTATATTTTTTAATAAAGAAATGTTTATTTGCTAAATTTTTTGTGTCATACTAAAATTTCACTACTTTACATGTAAAAATTGTTTAAAACTCCGGGTTTTTTCAAAAATTCTCAAATTCAAGTTCTTTTCCAAAATTATTAAGATATATTATAACATATATTATAACTGAAACTAACAATTTGGGTTGAGCAAAACTTACATCATAAGTTTAATTTGCCACTCTTTTAAGCAAAAAAGCCAGCCTTAATTAACAAAAACATTCCTGATATTTTTGTATACAAAAAACAATTCTAGTCAAAAACTTATAAAATGACTTAGTTGGCCTGAGATTTGAAGTCTTCAAATAGTGATAGTCTGAGTGTGTGTCAATGTTTATAAACTATCCCTAAGTCTAGTTTATATTAAATAGGTAGCTCTAAAAAACAGCAAATGTGTGTATTGATATGCAAAGCATAAAAGTTAACTTAGTTTGACAAAATCAATGTTTGAAAAATGAAAATGTATACCTAACAAAAACTATATTAGTTTATGTCATATATATTGTTTTAATTGTATCTGTACAAATTTAGATATTACATGTAGAAAAAACAAACTTAGAAAATTATGCATGAACTAAACTTAAACTAACTAAAGTATTTTATAAAAAGTGGTTCAAAATATGAGCATTTTTTTTAGGTTGGTGTGCATATAAATTAGTTCAAGTGCAAAGAAAACTTCTAAAAAATTAAAATGTGTCAAAACAAAACTTAAATAAACCTTTTTTTTCTTATTACTATGTTATTTTAAATGTTTTTACACTAAAACATAACATTTACAAATAAAAAATATATAAAAAAAACTTAGGTATAAAAAATATTGGAAAGAATATCTAAGCTATAAAGAAATGACACTTTAGTTAATTACTGTGCATTACTTTTGTACAAAATGGAAAACATTTGCATTTAGTTTATTTGATAAATAGGTATAATATAACTAACATATTAAATTCAAGCACTCCTTTTTCAGATAATTACTTGCTGTTGTAAAATAGAAGTTATTATGAAACTCAGAAAAATATCCTGTTAGAATGCTAATCTGTCTTTTTCACATTTTTAAATTAAAGTAGCAACTTCTTCTAATTATTTTTAAATGTTATACAGAGACTTAAAACCAAACTAAACAAATTAAATCGAATTACCGAAAAAAAATTTACTTGAAATATATTTTTGCTCAGCGGGCCACTTTTACATGCTCGCGGGCCACAAAATTTTCTTTCGCGGGCCGCATTCCATTCAAAAAATTAACGTGCTCGCGGGCCGCAGATTTACCCTTCGCGGGCCGCAATTGGCTCGCGGGCCGCAGTTTGCCGACCCCTGTATTAAACGAATGGAATAAAATAGTGCAGCTACATCAGTTTACATTTACTACTTTTATTGTTCTGAGATTCAGATAAACTGAAATAGTTTTAATAAAGAATATTTTTAGTTATAAGCTTTAAAAGCTTGTTTGATAAAGTTTTAGATAAGATACCAAAAACAAAACTATTTTCTAATTTTAGTCATGTAATTTAGTTTATATTTTTAGCTCAGCTGTAAAATATATCGAATATATTGATTAGTAAAGAAAAAACACATTAAAGAAGTCTTATTTAAAGTCAAAAGGATGAAAACCATTAACAAAAAATATATTTTTTCATAAATCTTATCGTTTATGTTAAACTGTTTAAGTAATTTTGTGCTTTCGTTATACGTTTGACATTCTATTAAGTGCAAAAGTCACAAAAAGAAGAAGTATGGTACTTATAGTCATATGAATGAAAAAAGATTCTATTAGTGTTTTATAAGAACATTTGTAAGAGTTGGCATCTTTATACATATCAAGCTAGATTTATTACTCCGATTACTGAATATTAAGAATCCGTATTTACTGATTCCACATTAATTATAACTTGACTTTAACAAATTTCTTAACTCCAAATTATGCTCAAATATAATATTAATACCACCTATATCAAAATAAATTTTTATTAAAAAATGGTTGTAAAGTGCTTTTTAAATACTTGATTTAAGATTTATAAACAAATTCAGAAAGTATTGTATAAAACTTTAAGATAATAAGTCAATACATCCTTATGTTTAGTGTTCGAGAATTCGTTCCGAAACTAATTACAATTGATATTTTCAAAAGTTGTTTTATATAATACTTTATTTATGTAAAAAAAAGATGTATTACAAGCTACTAGTCTTCTTTTTACAATCCATCCTCAAAGTTTAAATTGAATTTTTATAAATACTAGTAAACGGTTTTAACTTACAGCGCTATTCGAAAATAACTAAGTTTGAAAACACGTTGTTACTTATTTAAATTATACATACTTTTAATTGTACTTTTAAATATATTTTTTATTTTCAAAGTTATTTTGAAAAAAACATTTGAAGCGTACAAAAACCTTTATTTTGTAATTTTATTATTTCTTAGTAGTTTTTTTATAACTAAGCAGTTTAAGTAGTAAAAACAAGACAAGTAAGAAGTTAAGTTTTTAACGAGAAGAAAAGCATTGAAGTAAAACTAAAGTTTTAGGAAACATATTTATATAAATATAAGCTCTTTAACAAAAGAGTTGATCATGCCAATTCGATCATCAGACAACTGATGATCTGATGATATAATTGGCATGATCAACCCTTTTGTTAAATTTGAGCTTGTCTCACGGCAAACGGAAGTCCGGACTTGTTATGCAGACTTTCGCCTATTTCGTTGATTGTACTATAAGCCCTTTACATATCAATAAATTTAGCTATATTTTTTAGTAAACACAAATAACTACATAGTGATCATATCTAAATAAAATAAACTCGAACTTAATAATTACTATTATAAGAACTTTACAATATTTTTTAACTCTTCAACATTTCTTTTTTACTAATATTTTAATTCACAGTACTTCATCATGCTTATATTGAGAAATAGTCCCAGAAACTCGAATGAAAAACAAGCGATGTCGATATATTTAGTTGTATGTCCAGTGAGGAGATCCTTCATATTGTATTACATTATTTTTATTAACTTGCTTTAGTCTTAAATTATTCAAATTCTAAGATACATACAATTCACTAAATTTCCTCACATTATTAGTAACTGATATTCAAATAAAAAAATTCCCGATATCAACAACTATCTGACTGTCCAGTTTCTGGGCGAATTTGTGAGTACCAATGCAAACATGATTCAACAATTCAAAAATATGAAGCAATATTTCAATATATATTAATTGTAAGATCAAAACAATAGCAAACTTAGTATCCTAGCTTTTGTATTTGCACTTGTTTTATCATATCACCTTAACTATACTTAAACAAACTTAAAAATAAAAGGAAATTAGACAGTCTCCACAGTGATTAGACTTTTTATTAAAAAATTATTATGTTGATAAGGTTTAGCAGCTACATGTTATATCAAAGTAAACTTTAGTAAATATCATCTAACATGTTTTTGATAATTTTATAACAATTGCTGCAAAAGTAAATTAAATAATGTTTTATGAACATCAATATAGTTTAAACTTTAACATGTACAATACTACTGTATGAAAAAAGGTAAAAACAAATTTTTAACATCAAAAAGTTCTTCAGTTGTTAAGTATTATTTACTCAATATTATATTACTAAAAATGGTTCTGTTGATTTTTAATCTATTAAGAGCATTGTAAAAGGTTATTTTAACAAGCTGTTGTTTATCTGTTTTAAAACTTTTCACTAGTAGCTTTACTATACAGTTGAAAAAACTAAAATACACTTCCAAAATAGATTGTTTTGGCCATTTCAGGGAATATCTTAACGGTTTGAACCAATACATCAAACTTTAATATAATGAATTTTTAAAGCAATTAAATTAGATAAATATTTTTTAGTATCAATTTGTATATCAGTTGTAATAGGTTTAGTACGAAGCCACTCGGCAATATTCAACCAGGTATAAATTAACAAATACTTAAAGAAAGATGTTTTTAAGTTATAACAGTTGTAATTGATAAAAATAACATATGCAATTTTATTGACCTGTATACCAAATTTTTTTTGGCAGTAAAAACAATAAAATTATTTTATTTACAGTGTCTTGCTATGTCTAATTATGTCAATACAAAGTTATCATGACTTTTACTTAGACTGCTTTGGGCTTGTTTCAGTTAATTTTGAAGAACAAGTTAGCTTTAGTTTTTGTAATGATAAAACTGGTTTAGCAAATTTTTGATAAACTTATGATAGTTTCTGTCTGAACTCTAAAATAGTTGTTTTGACTAAATTTTATAAATCATGTTGATTCATATTTATTTTTACTATTTTTTTAGTAATTTTGTAAAGTTTAAATACATTTTTGTGTAACTTTTAAAAATTCTATATCAAAACAATATTCTAAGACTAAGTTTAATTTCTTAAATTAAGATTTGTTATGATGGTTTAAATAGGTTAGATTGTTTAAAATATATTTTTGCTTTTCAACAATATTTCGCAATGTTTTCATATTTTTTAAAGGTTTTAAAATAATTGATACAGCTGTTTATTATCACATACAGATAATTACAAGTAAAATTTTGTTTTTATAGTACTATTAAGTAATGTATATATTAAACTAACATCAATGTCTATAAACTTATAAACGAAACTCAACCGCACAGACGTCTAAGATTAGTGTAAATACAATCTAATTGGTACAAAGTTTTCAAACGTTTTTGTAGAATTTCAGATTAACTAAATATTGTCTTTGTAGATATATTTCAGATATATAGAATTAGTAGTTTGCTTAAATAATTTAACTCCCTTAATTTTGTACATAGTTATACAGCAGGTGCAAAATAAATAATTTTAGATGCGTTTAAATTAACATACATATCATTTCCTATTATACTATTGTTCTTAATTAGAATTAAAAACAACCTTTTAAAATGTTGAAAAAGTACCTGTTAGTTTGTAACAACTGTTGGTAATACTAAATTGTA
>NW_028140717.1:0-17999 GCF_965202585.1 Thalia democratica | reverse complement strand
ATTGAAGGTAAAGAGATGGCACGTGATGCAATGTCAAAACCCCGCTGTTACAGCATCAGTTTTCACATACAAATCCTCAAAGAAAACCACACAAAAACCAAGTGGTAAAATAACTTGTGACACATGTAATGAATTAACTGATAAATTTGTTTGGAGCAGTAAAGATATGAGGTATATTGAGTGTTCTGCCTGTAAAAAATGCTGGTTAAAGTCCTGTAAAAAAATTTATCAAAATCACCAAAATTATGCTGATGAGTCAAATGCACTTCTAGTTGGTGGATTGTACACACCAAATGTATGTAAATCCTTAAAGAAAACCACACAAAAACCAAGTGGTAAAACAACTTGTAGCATATGTAATAAATCAATTGATAAATTTGTTTGGAGCAGTAAAAATGTGAGGTATATTGAGTGTTTTGCCTGTAAAAAATGCTTGATAAAGTCCCGTAAAAAAGTTTATCAAAGTCATCAAAATTATGCTGATGAGTCAAATGCACTTCTAGTTGGTGGTTTGTATACACAAAACTTTGATGGCCTTTGCAGCCGAGGTCGTAGAAAAAATATGTTCGAGGGAAAAACGCGAAGAAGAAAAAGGAGGTACAGGGACAGAAAAACGTACTTTTACACACTGGATCGCAACAAAATTTAAAGAAGTCGTTACCTTACGTCAGAAAGAGTGTTATGACCTACAATAACCCGCAGATCTCAAAAAATTGGCGTGACGTTTGGAATAAAAAGGAAGAATCTCTCAGTATTTGTTTTGTTAAGTCTCTGGAAAATATTATGGAAAATTTGGGTCGCCCCCCCAGATATTTTATTAAATTTTTTTTATTCTCGAGTACGCACTTTTTAGCCTAAAAAGTTATATTCGAACTGTAATTTAGTCTGGAACTTCTTATGCACAAACTTTTAGGCTGTGTTCAAATTAATTTACAGGGCTTGAGAAAATAATTTACAGTTATTTTGTTATAAGCCAATTAAAGTGTATTAAAATATTTAATTATTTAAAATCCTTATGGATTCTGTAATCAATTCTGTAAAAGTATGATTTTTTTTTGAAACTAACTAACCCTTAGGTTAATGGTGGACAACTTTTGTAGTCAGCTAGTCATATTTACAAAAAATATTTTCTAGTTTCGACTTAATAAAAAAATTTACTTGTGGGCTGCGTAATTTTAAAAACTAACAAATAAGATAATTAAAAAACTCGAGCAAAGTTGTAATAAGTGATTTAGTATTATTGTGATCTAGGAAGTACTATTGTGAACAAAAAAAAAAACTGAAAATGTTTTTCAAAATATTAACTATCAAAAAACTAAATTTTATTCGTTTTGCACAAATTATTTTCAGGTTATTTAGCGGGCCGAAATTTGACTGGATCTGGACCGTACGTTACCCATCTAAAATCTTAACTGAAACCTGACACTATAACAATTTCTCATATAAATAATTTCGGAAATTTAAAATTAAAGCTAAGTAACTTATTTAAGCCGCAAAATATACTTTAGTGATTTTATAAATAAACATAATCTAAAATTACTACACCAGAGACTAAAAAAGCTACAAAAGAATGAACAGTTTATTTTACACATAATGTGATAGATATTAAAACATGATTGCTGATCTAGTTTGAGGGAGATTGACTGACTGGTTGATTATCTCACATAAAAACTATTTTTATCAATAGCTTTTGCTAATACAGTGAAATTAATAATTTCAATGCTAAGAAATATCATAAGCAAGTCAGTTGTAAAGTTAATAATTAATTCATAAAATTTAAACTTTATTTTTTTTTGTAGTAGAATACCATTAATTAATGTTTTATTTGGAATAACCTTTAAAAAAATAAACCTTAATTCTAACAACATGTTTTCTTTATTTAAATTCAAAAAAATAAAAAGGTTTTACAGCTAATTCTGTGAATAGAAAGTAATCAATTAAAAAAAAAATAATTAGGTTGAATTTTTGTTTTGTAACTGTAGCAGTCTTTTTGATGGCTTATTTATTATGTTCAGAAATGAATTTTTAATCTAGCTATCAGCCTATATTAATTTAACATAGTAAAATTGTGAAAAATTAAAAGCTAGGATTAAACTATTGAAATATACAACACATTTTAACCTTAAAAATATTTTGAATTAAGATAAGACAAAAAAACAGTTATACTAAAAGTTTAAACTTCCTTAATTTATAACTTTTTTAAACCATAGTAATTCAACTTAGAAAATAAAATTACTTTTACAATTATTAAAGTGTAAAATTTGAAGTCATTTCAAATAGAGACCTCAAATCTATACTCTTTTTTGGCCAAAAAAAGCTTTATTGAAATAAAAACTTTAATGGTTATCAAGATTTTTTAATTTATACAGATTAAATAATTGATAAGAAAAATCTATCAAACAATTATTTTTCACTATCTTATAAAAAATTTTTGTGTAAATTTAAAACGACAAATATAAACTACAAAATTAACCAGGTCAAAATTAAACTATAAGTAACTTTAAAATGTAAACTACTTAATAAATACAGTAAACTTCCGCTTGAGTTCACACTTTGAACAAAACCAAAAAGTGCGAACTCAAGAAATCATGATAATATTTTTTACAAAATGGCAAACTTTAATATTTTATAATGTAATAATGTTAGAAATAAACATGAAATCAACTAAAACAAAAAAAAAGCATTCGTTAAAAACAATACATCTATATAATATAATGTATTATAAAAGTCGTTATTTTATTAATAATTATTAGTAATAGACTTAATTTAAGTCAAATTAAAAATTTAAATTTGCATATTTTTTAGTAAAATCGCGAACTCAAGACGAAGTCTACCGTACTTAGTATTCATTAGGCACTAAGCAAACCTGTTATAGAATAGTAACGTAATAGAAATTTAATCATAAAAAAACTACTTAAATACAATACAAGCCAGATTAAATAAAAAACATTTTAAAAAATCAAATAAAATAGAAAAACGTACAGAAAATAATGTATGCTACTGAAGTTTAATCTAATGTGAGGGTGAGCTTCATGGCTGCTTGCAAGTTTTTCTATATCTAGTTCTAAACAAGTTAAATAAAGCTTCAAGACACCTCCTTTAAATATATCTAGACTAGATCTTTTGCTCAAGAAGTTGATAACTGAACTGAAAGTTCTCTCATTAATATAGCAAGAAGGAAAAGCTATAAACAAAAATCTAATTTCCTCCCAAATGATGGGATACTTTTGCCTTAGTTTTTGTTGAGTTCAAAAGCATTCACATCGTTCTTTGTAAAGTTTTACTTTAAATTTAAGGCCAGTTTGTAAGTCTGAGAAAGTTTCCTGTAAGTCAACATTTATTTTAAAAAGATCTGTGCTTCGAAGGGATCTATAATCCACTTCGGGACGTTTAATTTAAAAATGTCATTAAACCAATTATCAATATAACATATAAGCTGTTCCAGATAAGATGAAAATACTTCTACTTCACCTTCACTTATTTGAAGTTAAAAGTTTTCCAAACTAAAAACTGATTATTTTTGAATTTTTTTCCATACAGTTTAAGTTGGTTTCTGAAACTGGTTATCTTACTTTTGACTTTCACTAGATTCAAGTTTTGTTCAGAATGGTTAAACTTACCATATAAGTCTGACATATAAGCATTGTCTACTTTTCTTTCAACATGGTTGTTTGCCAATACATTATACTTTTCAGAAAAAAATCAATAACTGATTAAAAACAGCCGAAAAGCTTTCTATACAGTTTCCTTTTGATAACCATCGCACTTCAGTGTGCATTATCGAATATAAATAACAAATATGTGAGTAACATGATATTCAAAAGTAACTTTTTTATTTTATTAATGCAAACTAAAAACTAAAGTATTGATTTCAAAATAAAACTTACAAAATATATTTTAATTAACTACAAAAACTTTTTTATTCTATTGAAAAATTGACTTTAATATAATTTTTTTTAGTCTAACTAAGAGACATTTCAAAAAACAATTGGATATATCATGAGGTGATAGTTTATAATAAATAACATAGATTTTACAAACCATTTATGATCACAAATAGCATATATGTCATGTTATGAAATGGTAAGAGGGACTCCATTTGTGTATGACTTATGTAGTTCTTAAATGAGAAACAATACGAATAAAAAAATTTGTAATTTACTTTAAAATAGGAGTCCTAAGCAGTTTGATTTTTTTTCTAAATTTTATGTAAACATTATAAACTTATTTGTTTAAGTTTTACCTCAAATATTTTTGAGCAAGCTAAAATTAGTATAAAAGCAAGCTAAAAAGTAAAAACTTTATGTCTGCACAAAGTATTAAAATCGCCCCCTTTTCGCCCCCTTACAAGTTTTCGCCCACCCTTTCGCCCCTTTACTATTTATCGCCCCCCAACTTACCAAAATCGCCTCCAGGGGGGCGATATCGCCCACTTTCGGAAACCATGGTCTAAATTCTTATGAAGTTAACGAACTAAAAAAAAAATCTTATGGAGTTTTTCATCAAAGCCGATACTTAATAATGTTTAAGCACCGAATTAGTATATATTTGGTATTCAAAAAACTCGTTTTATTTTTCAAATACAACATAAACATAGTTGAAAAACAAACAAATTAAGCAGAGAAACTAAATATTTAAAGGATAAAGATTATACATTTTTTTTTTCTTCTTTTATTTTTTTAGGTGGCACGCATGTGCCAGTGTCCTTCTCAACACTACTCCCCTGGTTTAGAATAAAAAAATAAACACTGTAATTTTAAGTTAATAGTTTGTAAGGGTCCAATTGAAATTTAAAGGTAATTCCCTTAATATTTACTAAGTCAGCAATTTATTTTTAATCTTTTTAAAATTTATACCCTTGTGCCTAACCCATCTTCCCAAATAAAGTTCACAACAAAAAAAGAAAAAAATTAAACATAAAAAGTTATAAAAAAATCTCAGGCCTCGTTCGTATAGTACAAATTTATAAATATTTTATTTATATACATAATTTCTAATAATTATGATTTTAATTAAATTTTCGAATTGTTATAAAAACAATTTCGTTAAAGATGTTTAAAGTTTTAAAAATTTGCTATTTTTTTAAAACGTATACAAGTAGGTTTTGTGTAAATAAATTTATTATAAAAACTATTTGTTTCTTACTTGTCAAAGTTTATTATTTAACTTAAAACTAAAAGCAAAAGATAAGATCGCTTTTTTTTTTTGAATTTAATAACTGTTTAAAGAATAAAGTTTAAAATGGAATACTTTGTTTTTGTCGATAACAATTTTCTGTAGGTTTAGGCTTTAATTATTTTTTTGTGTTTTAATAAAAAAAACTGTTAATATTTTTTTTTTGGTTCCCCTAAGTTTTTAATCATTTCATTTTAACCCAGTTACTATCAGAGCTAAAATTTTAAATAAAACGTTAAGCAACACTACTACCATAGTTTCAGTAAAGCTAAATAGCATTGATAAATATTATAACAAATAAATAATAACAAAAACTTCTTCAATACAAATACTGGCTAAACCAAAAAAAAAAAGATTGAATTGATTTAGTTTAATGTTTAAGAAGTTAGATATTATTTTATGAATTAAAGTAATTAATAATATTTTTGTATAGTTAATGATAATTTTTTTTTATAGAAATATAAAAACAGCTGTCGAAAAATGAGTACATTTTAATTAAAATTGGTAGTGGCCAAGAAGTATTCTAAGGCTCCAGACTCAAGCAAAATTTTTTCATAATATTATGCTAAAAAGTATATTTTAATTTAAATAATAACCACATGTATATGATATCAGAATAAATTTAAATTAATATTTATATAACTTTTAACTTTAATGGCCTTATAGCATAGGGTTCTTAATGACTTCTTTGAATGAGTTAAATGTTGCAAGATTGTAACCCATCATACACACATATGCAAAAAATATTATACAATTTTTTGCTAAGTGTAACTAAACCAAGTTAAACATATTTAAAACAAATATTTATAACAATTTTTAAAAGTGTATAAATTTTATTAAAGTAAATTGATACACTTATTTGGTTTAAGGGTGAGAAATATATTTTAACATATCAGATATAGCTGCCTGTTGAACATAAAGAGGCTACATGTATAAGATAAAAACTTTTGTAGACTGCATATTTCTGTAAATCTATACTAAATAATAGTTTTCATAATTATAACCAAAATTTACAGTAGTATGATCATGGAATTAATACAGATACTTACTAGCATTTGTATTGATAATGTATCTTTTTTTTTTTTATAATATAATATTTGTTTACTAAAATCTTTTATAAATTATTTCAAATATCAGAGGTAGTTAATTTTGCTTAAAAGGAATGACCGACCAGCCATTAATTTCCCACCAAGTCTAGAGTCATCTATTTATAAATGCAAACTTTTCAGTGTTAATTATTTTATTTAAAACTTTACAAGACTTTAATATTCAATTTTTTAGTTTTATCATATGGTGTTGGTTATTTGTCTAAAAATTTTTGAGATAAAAACCATTTGTTTGTTTAATAATGATCCTTTGTAATATTTTTTTTAGACTTAATAATTTAGTATAATGTTATTTTTTGCAAAACAGAAAATGTGGTAGACATTATAGTTTTTATACTTTAAAATTTAATTAAGCTTGATATAAGTTAAAAACCAGCATTACTAAAATAAGTTTTTTTTAAATTAATTTTTTTATTATACTTGACATAAAAAAAAATATTTTAAAATATATGTTTTTAGTAGTTATAAGCTTTAATTTCAAATTGGGATTTGAAATTATTGCTGTGTAAGTATAACAAAGTAAGTAAGTAATGTTCATTTGATAAATCCATGCTTACTTGAGTTTGTTAAACAGTTTATTTTTAAATAAAAAGTATGTTTAAACAGTTTTTTAGTAAACAATGAACTTGACCACACAATCAATGACAACAGCATCTGTGACAACCTACGACCGGTTTTGTCCTTGTTAGGACTCATCAGGTAGGCATAATTGCAAAACGGCTGTTGTGATCTAACCAAGCCAGCTAAATTTCTTTTTTGTTTAACATATTAATTATTTCAAACTTAATGAAACTTTTTTAATTAAAAAAGATTTGTTGATAGCTGTATATGTTTCCTTTTTTTGGAAATAAATCAGGGTTGTCACATTATGCTTCTCAAGATAGTTTAAAATTTAAAAAAATATCTGGTATAGCCTTCATTGGTGTTTTACAAATCTTGTCCTAGTTTGTATTTTCTTAATTAATATCTTTTTTTTTACTTTTTATCATTTAAATGCTGTATAAATAAAGCTCTTTTGTTATATTTTTGTTTTTTAGGCATTTAGTTTTATTTGACTGATAGTGATGTATGTTAGTTATATATTAAAATCTAAGGCTAGCTTTTTTATCAAAGAAGGGTAAAGCTGGTGAATAAGCTCAATATTATTTTGAAATGCACAATCCTTATCTTCTTTTAAACATTAAAATATAGATAAAAATTTGTTAGTATTGTATTTGATTGTATACCTTATTTGTAGTTTTTAAGAATTTTTACTGACTTTGTAAACATTTTTAACCAATTTTTTTTTTCTACCAGACTTATAATGAACAAGCTATTCAGCTACAAGCTTGCCAACATTTTTGCTTGGAAAGCCAAAACAGCAAGGGCCGAAGAAGACCTCAAGTCTTCAGTGTACCCCTACAACAAGTCCGAGTCCAAATGGAAGTCAAACTGGGACCAACTTGCCACCAACAGGCAGTCCTACAGCAAGATCATGTACCTCATAGCCATGCCAGAGTCCGTATCGAGCAAAGACACCAACAATGATGGCCATGATAGACTCAAAAGAAGCATAGAAAAAAGTCAGGGACCTCATAGTGTCAGGGGACCACTACAGGGTGTCATTGGTCAGCGGTTTGGACTTTAAGCTGCACCTGCATGGTACCTACAGGCCAATTCTAGAGCAATTGGTCCACAGGATACTGGAGTACAACAAGTGCAAGCCTCAGCACCTGCAGGGGTACCTAAAGCTGGCAGATGAGAGTCTGGAAGAGTACGTGAGATCAGTGAAGGGGAGTCCAGTGAAGAAGCTGGATCCCTCTTATGAAAATGAGGAAGTTGATGGGTACGATTACAAGAGGAACCTGGCAAAAATGAACTTTGTGTTCAAAGAAATGTTCCACAGGTGAGATAAATTTTGATTTTGTTTTTTTGAAAGTTTTTGTAAAAAAATAGCATTTAAGACAGTAATGTTGAGAAATATTTTGTTTAATTTTTAAAGTGTTATAAATTTTGTAGAAACTTTTAAACTTAGGTTTATCTTTTTTTATCAATCTTCTCTGAGATTAAAAAAATATACTTATTCTTTTTTTAGTTTGATAATATATTAACTTTTTTATTATCTTTTTATTTTGCTTAAACTTGTTGATTTTACATTTTATAAAATTCAAGTAAACTACAACATGAAACTATTTATTTAACTACTAACTATAAATAGTACAATTTATGTTTTTAACAGAGCAACATGCATGGATTCACCAGCTGTAGTTGCCTGCATACTGCCAGTTAATTTCATCAAATTTGCAGTGATAAGACTCCTACAACTACAACTTGACAGTTTTGGAAGGTTTGAAATCGAAGAGGGATCCATTACAAAGGTTTTAACTGATTTTCTACTTTTAATGTTCTTAATAACATTTTATGTTACTGTTCTTTTTTGTGTAACCATTGTTATACTTGAGGTCTATAATGGGTACATGATAATTGAAATCGCTAAAATAGTTAAAGTTTCACAATTTGAAAAGGAATATATTTTTGAAAATAAGTAGAGAAAAAAGTTGTAGGTGTAATTAATAGAATTTTTATTAAACAAGTAGAAAAATATTTATCAAAATAAATTAGAAAAATTACTCAAATTTAGTTTATTTGAAAACTTATTTTAGTCATATCTCAAAAAATATTTATAATTGTGTAAAAAGTCTGTGCACAGAAGTGTATTAATTATTAGGCTCAGGGAACAGGTCAGAAAAGCACAGCCTCACTTTAGCACAGAGTGACACTTTAGCACAGGTAAATCACCTTTTCACAACTGAATCTCATTTTATAGAGTTTTAACTAAGCTTCAAGTTGCTTTTTACAGATTTTTTAAACTCAAAATATTTGTTGAGATACAACCTGTCAAAATCGGAGACAACAATAGGTTCATTATTGGAGACAAAAATTGCAAGCTAAAACGACAAATAACTAGAAATCACTAAAAATATCTATCTTCTCCTACGTTTTTTAAGGTAAATACCTCAGATTTCAAGATATTTCCTTGCAATATTTAAAAAACTCTGTCAAAACAAAATTTAAAAAATTAAAAAACACAAATTTTATGATAAAAAAAAGTTTTTTATGTTTATTGATTTTATAAAAATTTTAATTAAAAATAATTCTTTCTGATAGAGTTTTATGTATATTGCAAAGAAAATTTTCTGGGTATTTACCAGAATAAAGGTAGGAGAAGATAGATGTTTATTGAAATTGTTATTTTTTTGGTTTTAATTTGCGTCTCCCCATTGTTGCGTCTGACTTTGATTTGAATAAGAAACCTATTGACACTAAAGTGACAACCCGTGCTAATTTGACTCTGTGCTTTTCTTACACCTACCAGTCGCCCAGAACGCATTTTTGCTTAAAAACAGTACGTGCTTAACAAAACAAATTGTTAAGAGTTTAAATCAGGGTTTCCCAAAGTGGGCGATATCGCCACCCTGGGGGCGATTTTAATATTTTGGGGGGCGATAATTAGTAAGGGGGCGAAAGGGTGGGCGATAATTAGCAAGGGGGCGAAAAGGGGGCGATTTTAAAATTTTGGGTTGTCATAAGATTTTTACTTTTTTCTTGCTATTTTACTATTTTTAGCTTGCTATTAATTATTGACCCTGAGATAAAACTTAAACAAAAAAAATTATCTTATTTATGAAAAAAAAAATAAAAAAAGTCTAGTTCTTATGACTCCTACTTTCAAGTAAATACTATATTTTCATTTATATATTTCCATATTTAACAATTACATATATCATAGACGATTGGAATCCCTCTAACTATTTTATAACCTGAAATATATGTTATTTGGGGTTATAAATGGTTGGTAAAAATCTATGTTATTTATTACTAACTATCACCTCATGATATTTCCAGTTGCTTTTTGAAAAGTCACTAAGTTAGACTAAGAAATAAAACTATACAGGGTTGCCAATTTACCTAGAAACCTGGAAAAACCTAGAATTTGACAATTTAAGCGAAAAAAAAAACCTGGAAAACATGTGGAATTTTTAACAATTTTAACATATTAAGTAGTAAAATTTAGATTTGACACAAAAAAGCTATCATAGAGATAAAAGTATGGATCCCTTCGAGGCAAATACTTTAGAAGTAAACGACTTACAGAAAACCTTCTCAGACTTACAAACTGACCTTGAACTTAAAGTAAATTCTTCCAAAGAACTATATGAAAGCTTTAGGACTCAACAAAAACTAAGGCAAAAGTATCCAATCATTTTAGAGGAATTTAGATTGTTGTTTATAGCTTTTCCTTCTAGCTATGTTGTTGAGAAAGCTTTCAGTTCAGTTATCAACATCTTGAGCAAAAATTCTAATCTAGATATTTATAAAGGAGGTGACTTAAGGCTCTATTTTACTAATTAAGAATCAGATTAGAAAAACTTGCAAACAGTCATATTCTTCATCCTTCACATTATATTAGATTTCAGTAGCAGACATTATTTTATGAAAGTTTTTTAATTTTATTTGATCTTTTGAAGTATTTCTTATTTAACCTGGTTTGTATTGTATTTAAGTAGTCTTTTTATAATAAAAACTTTATTAAGCTATTTATTCTACAACAGGTTTGCATAATACCTAATAAATATTATTTACGGTAGACTTCCTCTTGAGTTCGCACTTTTTGCCCAAAAAAAAGTGCAAATTTTTATTTTCTTAAATTTAACTAAAGTAAAGTCTATTACTAACTAAATATTAATAAAACAAAAAATATTTAATATTTAATAGCTTATATAGATCTTTTTTTATTAATGAAAGTTTGTTTTATGTTTTAGTGGATTTCATGTTTGTTCATAACATCATTGCATATAACATATTGAAATTTGTCATTTTGTAAAAAAAAATATGGTAATAATTTTTTGAGTTTGCACTTTTTGATTTTTTTCAAAGTGCGAACTCAAGCGGAAGTCTGCTATACTTATTAAATGGTTTATGTTTTGAAGATTTTAATATTTTTATTTTGACCTGGTTAATTTTGTAGTTGATATTCGTTGTTTTACATTACACTAAAAGTTTTTATAGCATAGTGATTAAAATATTAGTTTGAAAGACCTTTATTTGACAGGTTTTTGTTATTACTAGTTTAATCTGTATACAACTTATATCACTATAAAACTATTATCTGATTGTAATATTTTGACATCCATTAAAGTTTTTATTTCTAAAAAGATTTTTTTGGTTTTAAAAGATTATAAATTTGAGGTCTCTATAGAAATGACTTCTACTTTTTCAATTAAAAGTTTCTTAAACACAATTTTTTTTTCTAACTTGATTTATTGTTGTTCAGAAGTTTATTATACTATAAGGAGTTTTAAACTATTAATACAACTGTTTTTTTTTTATCTGAATTCAATATATATTAGCAATTAGAATATACTTAGTTTATTTTAATACTTCAACACTAGCCTTTAGTTTTCCACTATTTTCTTCTGTTAAATTATTGTAGGCTAATAGCTAGAAAAAAAAAACTTTTTAAACAGAATTAAACAAGCCATCAAAAAGACTGCTACAGTTACAAAACAAAATTTTAACCAAGTAAAAATTTTTTATTATTGATTACTTTCTGTTAACAGAATTAACTGTAAAACATTGGATTTTTTTTTTTGAATTTAAATAAAGAAAAAAAACTGTTAGAATTAAGGTTTATTTCCCTAAAGATTATTCTAAGTCAAATGCTATTTCATGGTATATTACTACGAAACAAATAGTTTAAAAAGTTAAAAATTGAATTTTTAACTTTACAACTAACTTGCTTACAATATATTTTAGCATTGAAATTAGTAAATTTACTGCATTAACTGAAGCTGTTGATGAAACCACTTTTGATGTGAGATAATCAACCAGTCGGTCAAACTTCCTTAACTAGATCAGAAATAATGTTTTAATTTTTATTTCATTATATGTAAAATAAACTGTTAATTCTTTTATGGTTTTTAATTTCTGGTATAGATATTTTAAAAAAAGCCTATTTATAAAGTAATTTAAGTATTTTGTGTGGCTTAAATAAGTTACTTAGTATTAACTTCTAAATGTCCGAAATTTGTTATATGAGATATTATTAAAATGTCAGGTTCAAGTTAAGATTTCAGGTGGGTAACGTACGGCTCAGATCCAGTCGCAGATCCAGTCGAATTTCGACCCGCTAAGTAAATTGTAAACTACTTGTGCAAAATAATTATAATTTAGTTTTTGATATTTAATATTTTGATATACGCTTTCATTTCGTTTTCAGTTTACAAAAGTATTTCCTAGATCACAATAATACTAAATCATTTTATTACAATTTTGCTCGAGTTTTTCTATTTTCTTATTTGTAATTTTTTTAAATCATGCAGCCCGCAATTACATATTCTAACGAGTTGAAAATAGAAAATATTTTTTAGTAAATATGAATTTCTGACTACAAAAGTTGTCCACCACTGACCTAAAAGTTTCAATAGTTTCAAAACAGATCATATTTAAACAGGATTGATTACAGATTACACCAGGCTTTTTAATAATTAAGTATTTTAATACACTTTACTGGGCTTCTAAGAAAATAACTGTAAATTATTTTCTCAAGCCCTGTAAACTACTTTGAACACAAAAGTGCATGCATAAGAAGTACAAGACTAAATTACATTTCGAACACAATTTTTTTTACCTCAAAAGAAAAACTACTTTGTAAAATTGTGGGGGGCGATTTTTTTTCAAGTTACTGAAAAGGGGGCGATTTAGTAAATGAGTTTGGGAAACCCTGGTTTAAATAGATACTTTAAGATTCATTGTGAGTAAACCGTTTGCCTTGTTAGTAATTAATAAGTACAATTTTTCCACAAAAGCCTTTTCAATAATTTTGGTCGTCATTTGTAGTTGCAGACCCCTTATATGTATATATGCACTATAACTTTTATTAAGTTTACTTTGTTATTATACTTATATGTTTTATTTATTTTTTTTCATAATAACTCTACTAGGCACTTTGAAATTAGAGCAACTTATTACAAATGTTTTAATTATTATAGTTTTAAGGTTTATAAAAATAAAGGATGTATTTTGTTAAACTTTTGTGTTGTAACTTATTTATATTAGTCACTATTTTATTTAGTACTCACTTTACAAACTTCTATTAGAAGGTTTAATGTTTTAATTTGGTATAACAACTAAGATTTAAACTTAATTTTTATAATAACCACTGCAAGTTGTTTATAAAGTTTAATAACTTTTAAAAGCTTCAAGTTTTTTTATTTTAATCACAACACATTCAAATAGGTAGTAATCCACAAGAACGGTGAAACGAACGTGTATCAAACCAACATGGTGACCCACTTGTTCGAAGGAGATGCAAATTCCACTGTGAGTTCAAGTAATGACACGAGCGACAGTAAACAGAAATCTTGGAAGGACAAAATGAAAAGCATTCTACCCGGTAAGAAGAACAAGTAGGATTACAATAACAAAAGCCACTTTTATTTACATTTATGCTGTTTAAAATTCTTCGTTTATGAGCAATGTTAAAAGTAGTGTTTGGTAAGAAGAACAAATAACTTCCTTCCTTTTATATAAAAGTGTTAATTGTATTTTTCAAATTTTGTTAGATTTTTAAATTTGTATAACGTTCTAATGCAATATTATTTTTTGTCTGTATAGTTATTCGCTGTATTTTGTAAGGAATTCAATAAATAAATGGTATTTTCCACCTAAAATATTTTTATTTTTTGTGTATATTTTAGTAAAATGTTTTTTTTTTTGCCCATTTGTTACTGAAATTTTTGTAAACATGTGTTTGCTTTATAATACATTTATGATAAAATTCTTTTGCAGTTTGTTTTAAACTTGCATAAAAAGTTGAGACTAAAAATACTATAATCATAAAATGACAGCAAATATAACATTGAAATATTTTTTTGTAAGAATGTAGATTATTGCCAAGTTTATATTACTTTTACAAGTATGCGTTTGAAATTTTTCCTTTTAAAATTTTGTATATAAAAATGATTATAATATTTTGATAACATTTTATTTTTTCATATCATTTTCCACTCATATTTATACCTTTGTTCTAACTAAGTTTTTACTATGCTTACAATAGATTTGTAGTTTTTTCTTAAACTATTAACTTTTTAGTACTTAATGTTTCATGTGCAGTTAAAATACTACCTATCATCATTTGCTTACTTTTACTGAGTTCAACTATACAGTTTTATTTAAAATTGTTATTCGGAATTGGCCTATTTTATTGAAAGCTTACTATTATAAATGCTTATATTCATTTTCATCTACGTTTATAAAAATAAATTTGCAAAATGCATGTCAATCTGTTCATTATAAATATGAATAAATATATAAAAATAAAATAGTATTTAAAGTGATAGCTTATACATGTATCATTTTAACCAAAATATGAGTGGTGAAGTTTTTAAAAGGTTACATTAGTTAATTTGCTATTTATTTGGAACATTTTTTTATAACCAGTTTATAAGCTTATTTTAAAATATGGTTATAAAATGTAAAATATTAGTTTTATTATTAATAACCCAATCAAGGCTTCTTTACATAAATGATAACTTATTTAATACCAAAAGTATTATGAATTACGTTCAATACTATATTCAAAAGAGTACTGTTGTAATTGTTTCACTCTATTAGAGACTTAATTAGCAGATACTTTTCTTATAGTTAAAAACTGGTAACAAAATAAAACAGTTTTCATATATGTGCTAACATATTTCTAAGATACATTTCAATAGTGTTTTGTTATAGTTTCTTGCTATATTGCTTACTGATCGATAAAATAACAGCACTTATAAAGTTTGTTTTAAAAACTTGGTGTACGAAAAAACCTTTTGTTTGTAGAGTCATACATCCCAAGTGATAAAGCTTTCTTATTTAACATAAGTCAATGAAAATTATTCCTTTTAGTTTGGAAATAATTAAAAACTGTTTTTGCAAACTGTTAAAAATAAACTTATTTCAAAAATTTAACAATAAAAAATATTTGATAATCTTTGAATTAAAACAGACTTTTTTGCAGCAGTGTTACATAGTTAGTGTTTAATTAGTTTGCAAAAATGGTGTATAGATTTAATTAAGGAGCTGAACATAAATTTTTTAATTACAATTTTAACAATAAAATGCTTTTATTAATTTCTACAAACTTTAATAAGAAGAAATAAACAAAGTAAAAAAAAACTAGAATTGTATTTAAACAGTTAATGTGAAAAAAATTTGAATTTTAATTTGTTGTAATAATTAAATTTTTAATTTTCGAACAATCAAAGTTTAAAACTAATTTTTATGTTGTGTTTTATTAACACGTTGACCTTTTTTAGGATTTTAAAGTTTCTTATATTAACGCTATTGTTATATACTTAATTTGATAAAAAGCTAAATTAATGTCACAGAAAATAAACCTGACGAAAACAACTACTTTACAACATCGTAAAATTAAACCAATTCCGAAAAATATACTTATATTGTATCTACTTACTAACATTTCATAAAATTCAAAGCTACACACAATTAAATACGTTGACCACTATTACGTAATATTAACTTGTTTGCGACTTTTTAACGACTTTATTTACACCACATGATAATTTAAGACGGTTAATCGACAAATAATTGCTTAAAGCATTTGGAAAAATCCGACGGCTTCTTTGATGATTTTCTTAATGTAAAGCGAAATTAATTTGTTTGTAATGTTTAACGTATATATCGCAACATTTTCTTGATTATTACGTACTCAGTAACGATCTTTACAGAAAGTTATCAAGCTGAATAGAAATGTTTAATGGTATAAACGACGAGTAAGTTTTAATATAGAGACTTTTCTTTAGTTTTTCTTAGATACTAAAATCTTAAAACAGCGTTGCTTAAAAAAATGAAATTGTGTGCATTATTTTGCACAACTTAACAACAAAATACTGTTTGTAATAGTTAATCTTATGTATATCGTTATGTATAGTATATATATATATATATATATATGTGTGTGTGTTGTTCATTGAACGACCAAAAACACGCTTAAAATAGTTGGTCCTAGGGCCTGGTGTACGAAAAAACCTTACTGATATCGAGTAGTACACCACTTGTACACAATTTGACGTCATGTTCAGAACAATACTAGGTATATATGTATACACACATTAGTATTTAAAAAATTTACATAAAATATGCTTTGCGTTATAATACTTTAAAAGCAGCCGTTTATGAAGAACGGGCCGGATTTTTTGAGAAAGTTTCATTGCAGGCAATACTATTTTAATAAAGTTACTATAAATAAAAACGGTGTAAAAAGTGTATTAAAAACATAACAATTTCAGCACATTTAATTATTAAAAAAAAAGCATGTTTGTAAAGTTATATTAAAAAAAAACTCGAACTTGCTTATATAAACTAGTTTTTTTATTCTTAAACGCACGTCACAGGTCAAAAATTTCGATTGACAGGCCGCAGTTTGCCGACCCCTGCTTTAAAGCTATATGAAAAATATTGATTTTATTGAAAAATCGTTTATTTGATACAGTTTTAATGATCGTCTAACTGTAAACATACAACGTTGGAAATCGTTGTTTAACATGTTTTTTCATCCAGGTAATTGCTTGAACAAAAACGAGCTTACGACTTAATTTTTGATATTATCAGTATAATTTTCATATTAAATTGTAGTTAAGTGCCTACTATATAATTTTTAAATTTGTTAACAATTTAATGACAAAGATTTTAGCGATTTTGTTAATAATTTATGACTGAATATAAAACAGTTTATGTAAAGTCTTTATAAAATAACAATTTTGTATAAAAATTTGTTGTTCTTTAAAAACTAGTCGAAAGTTAGTTTTCGATTCATTTTAAATGTTTGACATAGAAAAATACAAATTTAAACTATCAGTAGTTGTGAAAACGCATTGAGTTAGTTGATCTTGATGAAGCAAGCTAATCTAATTGTTTCAATTTAGATAATACAAGGTTACGCATTACTTTGGAAGTGCTTAACACACGTGATTAATAATATTTAATAAATATAAATATTAATAAATAAATAATAATAAAACAATATTTGTACAACACGGTAGTAATTTTAAATATTTTTTTTCAAACTTTGTCTAAAGTTGTAATTGTTTAAATAAGTTTCCTTTTATGTAAATGTAGTTTTATAAATAACTGCTAAAAATTGAAAACATAATACTCTGTTGTGCTAAGTAAAATATATAAGGATTTCTAAAAACTTAGTTTAGTATTAACTTTAAGGTTTGAACTCTTAGAAAAAAATGGTTTGTTGACGAAATCATAACAAATTTAGGTTTCTTTCAAACCTATATTAAAAGGAAAAAACTACTTTTATGTTTTTACTTACATTAAGTTTTGCAAGTAAAAGTTTTAATTGTTTTACCACAACAATTATGACTGCCTATTAATCCGTTAAACAGAAAGCTATCAAAAAATGGGTAAAATATGAAATCAAAATCTTTGAAAATCACTGTGTTTTAAATTTAAAAAATTAAAACCATTTAACTTTTTTCAACACATAAAAAGCACACTATGAAAAGTTTATAGTATTTACTAATTAGCATACACTATGAACACAAGTAACGTTTTCTTAAAACAAAATTCTCGAAGTGAACATAATCCATAAAGAAAAAAAACACTAAACCATCAAACTTGTAAATAAATATGTCGTGAGTGTTTATGTTAGTTCGTGCCTTAAAT
>NW_028140716.1:0-18000 GCF_965202585.1 Thalia democratica | reverse complement strand
TATTTCAAATGTATCAAGTAGAAAAAAAACTTGGTAGTATAGTACTTTACGTATCAATTTTAACAGTTTTCTCATATACAGTTGTATAAACAAAGTTTCATTTAACTTTTGGGCATTTCGTCATGGTCAGTAAGGTTCGGCAGCAGTAAAAGTGTTTTGTTCATTTTATGTATGCAAACTAGAAACCGTAGTGTATTAATTTAGTAAAATATTATTTTTTAAACCCCTACTCCTAACCAACTTAACCCTAAAATTTTAAACTAATCCCTTACCCCTACAAAACCTTACCAAACATATGATTAATGGTATTTTTATAAGTCAAATATAACTTGAAATCTAATTAAATTTAAAACAAAAAAAATCAAACTTTAGCCTATAAAATATGAGCATTACTACTGCAGCTAGAAGGTTCAGTAAAACTAAAGACGTTCACTTTTTCTTGGTTGGGTTAATTAGAACTGTTTATAACTGTTTCTGTAAATTACGACTTTTGAAACTAAGAATTAACAAAATAATATATCATTAGTTTACACTATTGTTGAAATTGTTTTATATATTACTTAATTAAAGTAAACTATAATAAGATGTAAAACTGTAAATAAATTTAAACAGCTTGATTATTGTGGTTAAACATTTTAACAACAAATAAAAAAATTTATAATGACGTCTTTTATGAGAAATGTGTTGAAAATGACGTATAGTGCAGCACAACCTTATGGGGGATCTGCAATGATTCGAAGAGTAGTTACTATGGACGATTACAAACAATTGGACCCTTTTTTGTGCCTGAACGATAGCAAAATGAGTAAACCGACTTGGTTTAAAGACCATCCTCATCGTGGTTTTGAATCTGTAACCTACGTAATAAAGGGTGCACTGAGGCATGAAGATTCTTTGGGTATTTTTGTTTTGAAGCTTACAGTTTTTATTGAAAATTTTTGAAAAAAAATAATATACGGTTTTTTAATGTCAAAAACCTTATTTAAAGTACGAAAAATATTTAGCATAATTAGAAGTGTTAACTAAATCATACTTTAGAGTTTATAATTCAAAATTATTTTATTAAAAACAATTGAGAAAATAATTATAATTTCTAAACAAGCAGTAATCTATTTGTATTGACTTCATTTCAAAGGAAGTTCATGTTAAAATAAAAACAAAGTTTTGGATAGTTTTCTTTGTTTAACTATCTCTAACTAATATAACATAAAAATTCAACGAACAGAATCAAAATGTAAGATAATTATAACAAATTTAGTTTTGCTTTGGAATTTTTTTTTTATAAGGTCTATAAAAGACCAATTTATTCAGTTTAATAAATACTTTAATTTTTATTTTGGACATCATATAAAGATTAAAAAAGTATAAATTGGTAAGCGGTAGTAATCTAGTGATTAAATTAAACTGTGAATACTTTTTTCAATTCCCAAAAAAAACTTGTTACTTTTTTTAAAGCTATTCTACTATAAGATAAAGCGTCAAAACTTAGAGTATTAGTTACTCTGTAGCTATCATATGTAAATACAGGGTCTGTAAACCGAAATCGTCCTATTAATTAGCTAGTAGCTAGTATTTTTTATGGTTTATGATTAAAAAAATACTTTTAAATTACACGTAACCTATTTTTTAATGATGCTGTTTTATTACCACTAAAGTGCATTCGTTTACAAGTATTTTTTTCAAGTAGTAATAACTTTGACAACAACAAAAAAACGTGTAGAAATTAAATTAACATTTCAAGTGTAACTTGCAGTTGTATCATTTTTTAAAACTATAATTTTCAGTTAAACAAAATAAAATCTAGCCAAAAATTTGAAAGTTTAGAAAAAACCACAAAAAAACTGTTGACATTTTAGAAAGACTTGAGAAACTAACATGAAAAAAAGTTACAGAATTTTCAACTAGTTACTTTTAGGTTATGACGTCGTAGTAAAGGAGGGTAGTATGCAGTGGATGAGAGCAGGGAGAGGACTAATGCACTCTGAGAGGCCTCATGGCTTAGAAGAGTGTTGGTACACAAACTTATGGACGAACGCTCCGGCAAACAAAAAATTTTGCGCTCCTAGATACCAGGTGGTAACAAAGCTCGAAGTTCCGAAAACTGCTGAAAAGGGAGTTGAAGTTTCAATTCTAGCAGGGGAATACTTAGACAAGGTAGCAGCCATCTCAACCTTAACGCCAATCAATTACTTTGACATTAAGCTTTCTCCTAAAACAAAGCATGTTCAACAAACACCACCCGACTGGAATTTGTTTGTTCACGTGATCGAAGGTGAGCCTACTATAAGCGGAGAAGTAGCAAAACCTCATTGGAGTGTGCAATTCCTTAAAAATGGCGGTGATCATATTTTGATTGAAAATAAAACATCCAAAGTTTGCAGGCTTCTTTACTATGCAGGAAAACCAATCGGTCAGCCGATGGTCCATAAAGGTTTGTATGTGATGAGTGACGAAAAACAACTAATAAATTGTGTTGAAGATTTTAAAAGTTTTAAGAACGGTTTTGAACATGCCAAAGGCTGGAAAAGCTCAGATGATAGATGAATATGTTCGTTTGTTTACAATTTTTAAAACCTTTAAAAAAACTATCATTAAGCCAGAAAATTATGTTTTGCACTGTTTTTCTTTAATCTTTAAAAAAAAGTTCTTACTTTAGTTAAAAACCAGTTTAATATTTTTTTCTACTATTTAGGTTTGTTTTAATGTTTTTATTTTTAACTTTACTTCTACTCGCTGTATAAATACTATTTACAGTAATAATAAACACAGATAATAAATAAAACTTCTAAGTTAGTAAAACCAATAGTTTTAAATGAAAATGACAACATATTGGAGGTATTTTTGTAAAATTTTATTATTATTTTAAGTAACTATCAATAAAGTTCTAATGACTTTGTAAAAATTTTCAGCAAGTACTTAGACATAACACCAAGTGGTTAGACATATTGTCCTGGACAAGACTTTAAAAGGTATCCAATTGGTGTACGGCTCGATAACCAAAAGATTATTAAAATCAAAAGTAAACCAGATCCTGGGACCAAATATGTTGAGCGTTTTATTTTTGTCGTGCAATAAACAATACAATGACAAATATTTTTTTCTTGAAAAAATTTGTAAAAGCTTCTAAAACGAATCGATAAAGCTAAATAAATAAATAAACGTAATCCTTGTATTTTGTGCTGCTAATACTCTCACAAAAAAAATTATTAAAGTAAGTTTTACTTCTAACAAAACACCTAAACGCATATAAATTTCAAATATATTTTAGCATATAGGCTTTTATATATAACTAAAAAAATATTATTTGCATATTTCTTAACTTTTAACTAGCAAAAGAGTTGCATTAATTTAACTTTTCAATATAATTACTTTAAATCTTCAAAACTACAAAGGTTAGTAACATAAAACTAGAATATAAAAAAAGTGCTCTATAATTTTTAAGAAAAATACATAGTTAAAGTTAATAAAAAATACACCATTAAAAAAAAAGTCTATTTCTATTTTGTAAGCAATGTTTTAGATTTATATGCAACACTACGTAAATAAAGGAAACAAGTCATAATCAAATTAACCGTTTATTGCACGGATCACTTTTGTACTATTCGTCAAATTTTTTCAAGGTTTCTTAATAATTTCTATTAAACGAACCAGGGTTTAAGGTTAAAAAAGTAAAGTTAAGGGCTAAAAATTGAAGGCTAGTGACAATATATATTGTAAAAATTAGCAGTTTTACAATACTAAAACAACAGATAAAGTTTAATATTAAAAATAACAACGGTTAGTTAATAATGTAAGGCTAAAAGTATATGAGTTAAAATCTAGGAGCTGAAGTAAAATTTAATTTTTTTATTAATTTAATTTAAACTTCTAATGTTTGTAAAAAAAGTCAATGATTAAATTATCAGCTTTATTGAATTTTTTTTAGTCTATATGTAAATGTGAGGTTAGTATTAAAGTTTTGGACCAAAAATAGAAGTGTATTGTGCTTGGAACTAAGATATACCAATTAAGCTAAGACAACCCCTTAAATTTTGATAATCCCTACATTTTAAACATTTTGTGCAAAAGATATGTTCAGTTTTGTGCAAGTCTTACATTGATCTAATAAAATGTATTTTTTAAATGCTCAGAGAGCTGTTTTAATGATGGATAAGACTTAAGTAGTGGTCCAAGGATAATAGTAAAGTAGTATGACTATTTTAGCTGAAAGAAAGGCAAAAAATACTGTTACAGTTCAAAACATAGAACTGTTAAATAAAACTCGTATTATTAGATTTTCAATTAAAAGAAGAAGCAAAACTTTTATTTATTAGCTTAAGAAAAAAGTAATCTTGAACTTACCGTACATACTTGTCAAAAAGTATACTGTTAGTCTAAGTTTAGATAAAAAACAATAAAAAGTGCTATTTTGAAAATGATAAAGTTTTTCAACTTTTCTTCTAGATCAGGGTTTCCCAAAGTGGGCCATGACAGATACTCAGGGGGCCATGAGCAGCAAAGGGGGAAGAGGGGGGGCCATGAGCAGTAAAGGAGCCACAGGGGGGCCATGAGACCATAACTTGAAACTTACACTAGATATTCTTGAGTTGCAGATGAAGAGCAAAAAAAAAAAAAAAAAAAAGGTCTTATGTGTATTTTATTGTAGTTTATGAGTAATCTATATGTTGAAAGGGGCCATTACTTTTTCAAACTCTTTAAAGGGGGCCATTAGCAAAAAAGTTTGGGAAACCCCTGTTCTAGATAAACTAAATAAAACAGATATTAGAAGAAAAATATTCAAATAACACAAAAAATGTTTTCTAAATTATATTTACTGGAAAAAAAAAAAAAAAATTACAACCATACTGCAACTAAATAAGTTCTAGATTTTTTTTTGTTAGTTTGTTTTTTGCCAGACTCAATGAAGTGAGTAATTAATGTTTTTTTGGTTGTATTTTAAGTAGAACTATCATGTACATTAACACTGAATTTGTATATCTATTTCTAGTTTATTAACAATATAACTTTAAGACCTATTTACAACAACTGAGGATCTCCTATATGCAAGTATAGGAGTGAAACATTGTTTTGCTTGTAATAAACTGTTGAAATAAATATTGGATATAAATCTCCTTAAAGACATTTAAGTCGAGAACTTTAAATTGTTTGATTTAAAACAAGTTACATTATATAACTTTAGCGATCAATATTTATATACTTGTCGTAGCTGATATTTGATATGCATATGATTTTTGTATGTTACATAGAATTTTTCAGAAATTATTTTATATAAACAACCTCTCAAAGTATCCATCGCTAATTTTTAACTAACGCAACTAATAATAAAATTTCAATCCATTCTTTACTTCGCCAAATTAAAAATAAAAAATGTTTAGTCTATATTAAAACATTTGAAGTGTAATGAGTTTTTTATTAATAATTGTTGCCAACTTAGCCAGGACCACAAGATTACTAAGCAGAGGTTCCGAGGTAACCCAAGTTGTAAATAAAAAATTATTTCATTTTAAAATGTACGACTTGTTGTTACACATTTTGCATTATAATTCCAACTGATGTTTATCTTAAATAACCAGACTGGCCTTTAAGTATACCAGCCATTATTTGTTTATATATAGAAGAAGTTACGCAATTTACTTACATCGTATGATACCAAAATTTATTTTCCAACATAATAATATTTTTTAATTTGTGATTCAAATTGTTAGTTATCAAATATGTATAAGACCCAAAACATACCCCATAAGGGATACAATGATAATAAGTTCAAGGAACCCATTTAAATGAACTCAAGAAACTTTCCTGTACCAACTAGTTAGCACTGTTTTAAGTACATTAAAGACTTTTACTTTTTTCAAGTACTAACTTGTCACTAACTATTATTTGTAACTTTAATAAGGATTACTTTTGTATTCAGAATCAAAATGTAACACTGCTTCAAAGATTGTACAGTTTTGCATCTGTTTATACTAACTGCTTGGTTTAAAGAAAACCATGTACATTTTGTTTATGTTAGATAATAGGTATTTACAAATTTAAGTTGTGAATCGAAAAAAATAACTTCTTAGTATTTATTTTTTGCACTAACTTATTTAATTAAATTTCTACGTAGTCTAGTTAGCGTTTACCAGGTATTAAAACGAAAAAACATATGCTTTGATATATTAAAGTCGTTTATTAGTTATAAAAAACAGTTTAATTTTTGTTAATTTTACAAAACAGTTTTAATAATTAACATTTCCAAAATTAACTTTTAAAAAAAAAAAAGGACAATTTGTAAGTCTTTACACTCAATGATATATAAATTATACAGATTTTACAGATCAAAAACTGAAATTTAATTCTTTAAGAGCAAGAAATATAATAGAACAATATGTGAAAATTTGATATAAAAGTTTAAATTGTTTAGAAAAAATAAATAAATAAACAATTGAAATAAAATCATAAATATTTAATCCTCTTTTACGGGACTTTTAGTAATACAAATAAAGCGTATGTACTCATATAAAGCTTGTTAAAACACCTTGGCACAACAAGCAAAGTTGTGTATATGTAAGTTTGTTAAAATTGAAAACTTTTATAAAACTAGTAGTTTTTTACAATATTTCCTTTAAAATTATCTAAAAACTATTATGAAAACTAAGAAAAATACTTTATGTAATTTAATTCATAGTTTGTTATCAAACAATCTTAAAACTTGTTTCCATTTTTTTTTGTTAAGATTTATGTTCTTATTCAAGGCAAATAAATATTAAGGGGTTTAAACAGAAAAAAATAAGTTGACAAACTTAAAATAAAGAGACAGAACTTTAAAAAAACTTGCCGATAGATTTTGTTTATGAGTTTGTTTTTAAAGTTTTTGGTCTTGAAAAAATAGTTTAAACCGAGACTGAAACTAGATTTAATTCAATAAAATAATCATAACTGATCAGTAAAATTTAAAATTAAGCTCAAAAAATTAATAAAACGTAAGGCAAAAAATATTGAATTAATAAAAGGCATCAACACAAATAAGGCCAAAAATAAAATTAAATCAAATAGTGAAAGGCATAATTTAAGGCATTAAAATATATTTTTTCAAATACTGTTTCATTGTGAAAACATAATGGATATATTATCAGATAAACAATACTTAGATTACAGTTTGATTCATGTAATTGAACATTTTTTTTTAATAAAACTTACAAAGTTTATAGTATTACTATCCTAATTCAACTAATCTAAGTCAACTTTGGTTTTACATTTAAAATATATAACAGCAAAACCAGTGAAACGAGTTTAAAAAACACCGTCCATAAAAACAAGAATCTCAAACTCTAATAAATCAACAATACTGTACCAGAAGTCTAAACAGTTGAAGGCTATACCGAACAAAAATGAACCGAACATTTAGGGGACTCCAGTGATTACAACGATTCGCGTTAAAAACTATCAGATTTTTAGTTAGTAAAAGAAGGATGCAAAAAAGAAACATTATTATAAACATAACAAAACAGTCGAGTTGCTCAGAAATTGTTGAAAAGGTCGTTGTTTCCAGTAGTGGAGGGCTGGTTGTTGCCACCAGGACTGTCGTACATGACGATCTGGGACGAGGAGGACGCCTGGTTGGTGTGGATGATGTGGCGTTGCTGGTTTGCAGGCTGGATTGCTGTTTGAAGTTATATTAGCAATTTCTTATAAGCTTTTGATAAAAATAATTACGTTTCAACAGTTGAAATATTTTCAAACAAATTTCAAACAATTGTTTTTTAATTGTTCCGAGTTAACAAGGTTAGTTCATACCAATTTGATCATCAGACCACAAGCCTTCGGAGTCCGCTTTCGTGTTTATTAGGACTCATCAGTCTGTCACAACTGAAAGACTTGTAGTCATCAATCTACAAACGGCTGATTTGTAGATAGAAGCGACCGTTTGCTGGTATTGATCAGTGACGTCAAGCATATTTTAAAACATACTTTTATTTAGGAGCTAACAAAATTTTGTTTCCAGGCACATATAAAAAAACATATGCATATTTGTTAGAAACTTAAACGTAAATAAAAATGTTTTGTAGTAATAACCTAAGCTAGGTTAAGATACACTCATTATGTATGAATTAATCAATTTAATATTTCTGAAAAAATTTATTAGTCATTTTTAAAGCATATTTTTTTCCTGAATGTTATCATCTATGATACATTTGAAAACATTATAAAATTAAGATGTCTACATATTTATACAAACTCCTTCTGTTATATATTATAAATTCTTATTAATATTCTGTTTTTAAACATCTTCAATAAACTATTTCTGTTATTATAAAACATTAAACTTTTTTCTTTTTTCTACACAATTTTTTTAATATTTTCAGAAAAAAAGTCATCTTCGTATTTATTTTTTAAACTAGCTTTTACGCTCAAAACATATATCTTTGTCTAACACAGATTATTTTCATATTTGCATGCATATTTATCTTGATTATTTTAATTAGATAGCTTTTTTCAACTTGTTATTCATGCTTTATACTGAGCAGAACATATTTTAAAACCCTTTTTATATATCATAAATTAAAACTTATCTTAACTTTCTATTAAAATGTTTTTAGAAAAATAAGTTTTTAGAACTTGTGTAACTAATTGTTTGAGTATTAATTAAAGATATAAAGTAAAACTAAACTAAAACCAATTTTAGTTATTTTAAATTAATACGCACATTCTTGTAACATTTGAAAATAGTACCTACATCGAGTTACTTTTAATTTTAATTATATGCATCTAATTTATAAAAGTCTAAAATAAATCTTTATGGTTATTTTCGTAAAACAAGTTGTGATTATAAACTTTGTGTAGTGACATCCATATCTTCTTCTGAGATGTCCTGCAGAAAGTTGGGATCTGCCTGGTAAGTACCAGCTGGTTGAAATCCTGATGTGGTAGTCGCTACATTGCTACCTCCCAAAAATGGATCGATTGAAGCCTGAAGTATAACATTAATTAGTTTTATTGAAAAATACTGTTTTTTTTTCTTAAAAAATAATTCAATTGTTTAATATCTAGTTTTAATTAAATGATGGATACTTTATTTTCAAACCCTGAAAGGTCATAAAAAATAATGCTTGAAAAACTTCAACGTTAAAATATATATTATGTTTATTAAATTAAAAAACATATATAAACAAAACAATCAGGAGCAATATATGTGTTTATTAATTAATGTCATATGGTAAAAATTCAGGAATTAAATTGGTTTAAAGGAATGTTTTTTAATGTTAAATCTTAGAGTAAGTCAAACTTTATTTCTTTACTTAAGAATTTGTTTACCCCCCTGCAATTATCCATTTAAGTTGACTTTTAAAAATTAAAGTATTTTTATAGAAGCTCTCAAATTCTTGTTTTGAGCTAATATTGTAAAACATTTATGTAAATAATCAAGTTCAAACAGTACTTGTATTATTACTATCTCTTTCGAGTTGATAAAAATGATGAGTGCACAATTGACTAGTGTATATTTTAGGTTTACTTTATAAAAAATTTATCAAAGTAATATCGGTTTCAAATTTTTTATTACATCATATGTTTTTTATGTATCGAACTCTCCATTGCAAATTATATATAGATACTGAGTTAGACTCATATATTATTACTTTATAGTAAAAGATAAATTTATATATGACAATGGCTGAACCAAGATGATTAGTAGACAATGAAATTAACTGCATGCAACATGTATATTTATTAACGAAATGAAAACTAATTTATTTGTTAGTTTAAAAAACATTAAAACGAAAATATTCACAAACAAATTTTGACATTCATATTGAAAACAATTTAAGACATGTTTTATCCATTCGATGTCATTTACAATAAAAAATGATTACAAAACTACTTTACATGTTGATGAGATTCCACTAATAAATAAAACGATGGTTTTATATTTTATAAACTAAATAGTCTTCACCTGTTCGGTTGTAATTTATGCAGGCTTCCTTTTTGAATCAATAAATCGAGTTTCATAGGTGAAGGGGGATATTATAATTTGTGGTTTAAAAGAAATTTGTCGAAAGTTTTAACTTTAATAAAGCAATAAGTTTATTAAGGATTTAAAACTTTTAATAAGTTCATCAAAACTTATTTAAGAAAAATTATTTATGTAGGTTGTGTTCTTAACTGACAACATATTTTTTATTTCATACAGTTCAAGAGTTCTATTCGTTCATAATTAGAAAAAAATATTCAAAAATAACACCTTTTTCAAGCTTAGCAATAGATCACGTATAGATAGCAAAAGATTTTACACCAATATTGCCTTACTATCTATTAGAAGGAACGTTATAGGAATTTAGAACTTACTGGAAACTATATTAACTTGCGCTTAAAATTTCACCCTTATATTTCATGAGTAAGGGCTTATACAGTTTGAGGTTTTTATTTATAACAAAATTTACAATAAAAGTAAAAACAATGTTCAAGGCTGATTCTAGTATGTGGATTAAAGTAACTTACTTTCTTAGAATTAAAAAATACTTTTGTTAAAAAAATTAACTTGGTTACAAAATTACTTAAACAGTCTATTTATTCGTTAGCTTCTAAACGATATAAAACAAAAATTAAATTTTTCAAAAAGTTTTGTATTAAACGAATTTGATATTATTTTTTTGAATTTATTTATGTTTATGACGTGACTCATTTACTCTACATTATATTGTAGTCAGAACTAGGACTTTTATTGTCTACAGACTAAATTTTTTAGTAGATATAGACACGTGTATGTGACTATTTTGTTTATTTTTAAAGTTTTAGTAATAATGATTAAACAGTTATTTTATCTTTTTTTCATACTGTTACATCCATTATCTTTTCATTTTAAATTATGATCGTACAGCATGACAATATTTTGTAGTTTTCAATTTTTTCAACTTGATATGACAATCTTGAAATTGGCTTTATTTTGATCAGACCGTTTAACAAAATATATTTAGTAACGTAATTAGAAATAAGTAGTATTATTGATTTTGTTTTGCAGTGACCGGATAATTTTGAATCCTTGAAAATATATTAGATAAAACGTTGTCCTTAATTTGGTAATTTTGTTAAATTAAGAATTTAATTTGGTTTGCTTAAAATTATTTTCTAAAAGTTCCAACTATGATATACACTTGATGGTCTTGGTAACTTCGAATAACTTTGATAAGCTGATCCTAAACTTGTGAAATTATTGGAAACTTGCTGAGAAAAACTGTACGATTGATTAGGTGCATTAGTAGAATGATTACTTGTAAATGAAGCATTTGTAGAACCTTGATTTGGCCCAGAAAAGTTATCAAAGGCTTGTTGATGTACAGCACTGGTACCACTTGAATTTTGCACAGACTGATTGTAATTGTTGTGATGTACATAAATAGATGTTTGCTGTGGATGGCTAGTAACATTATGTGAATGCCTATACAACTGTTGAGGTAAATAATTATTATAGTAAGGGTGATGCTGCGGTTTTGTTTGGTTATAAATCAAATGAGTGGAAGTTGGTTGAGATTGTTGATGATTACTTGGATAAGATGTACTATTTTGCTGTGCAGTATGAATACTATTTGATATAAAATTGCTAAAACCTTGTGTCTGATTATAACTACTTGAAGATTGCTGGGTTGGAATGTTTTTATTGTACAATATAGGGTAATTGTTATTGTATGTAGAATTATTTTTTTGCGCAGAAAAATCTGGCCGACTATTATGCATAGGTGGAATATCATTTCTCAGCCTACCTGAAGTATTATTAGTTTTATTGGAACTAGAAATATGTGTCTGTGCCTGAAACTGATTCACTGGTATTTTAATAGGAACTGTACTCTGAGCTGTACTATGTTTGCTTCCCAGTGATTTTTGAAAATATGTTAGTGATGGTTGATTAAGATCATGGACGCTGTGTGCTGTTGGTTGACTTGCCGAACTGAAAGCTTCTTTATAACTAGGAGGCTTCTGTGGCACACTACCTGATCCTTCTAAGTGCTTCTCCGCCTCATTTACTCCAGGAACACCTGTCTGGTGCTATTCGTACAAAATTTGCGGGTTAATTTTGGTTTTTACTTCTGATTTCTACATCCAAACTTAAATGAGAAATTTTAAAATAGTTTTAGTTTTATTAATGCATTCAACATAAAAAGGCCGATAAATAAGCGCATAAACTAAATAAGTAAAGTTATACGATTACAAAACTATATAATGGTATCAAGTTTCTGGAATTAGAATGAGATAAAAAATTTAACTCCAACAGTTAAAAAATTATTTTGTTTCTTTAAACGCTTTACTTAAATTTATATAATGCTACTATGTGTAAAGGTAATTTTGGATCAGAAGAAACTCAACACACAAATAAAACTAGTGTTATGCAACATTAAGAAAAAAAAAATTGAATAAAAACAAATAATTTATTTAAGATATCCTATTTTTTACTTATAACTAAGTAAATTTGTGATAAAGGATAAAATAAATTTTGGGTGATTAAGATCATTAAAAAATGACTAATTTAAAAAGTTTTGTTATTTTAGAAAGTTTAGGTTTTGTGTAATATGCAATACTTATACCAAACTTAAATACCAAATTCAGACTGCAAACTAACTAATTAGAATTTGGGCACCAATAAATTTATAATTATGGATACAAAAAAATTTAAAAGCACTAAATTTTTTTTTTTTTTTTAAAGCTAACCTTCATCATTTGATTAAGTTGTTGAGGGTGCTGGGATGATGGGTGTCCAGTTGGATGAAGATCTAAAAATTAATTTTCTTTAAATAAACAAAAAACTTTTTACGTTAAGATTTTTATGATCAAAAACGACTTAGTTTAAGAAACTATTGTCTTTTACATTATTTTAAAAAAATTTAGGGTTATATCAAAGTTGCTAATATTTGTAGAAAAAAATCAGGCATGTTCTAAAAAGTCACCAAAACTAGCCTAAGTTGATGGGTGTATTTTAACAATTAAAAATGAAAAAAAGCTTAACGTAGTAAGTAGTAGTAGCCAACATCTGAAAATTTAATACTAATTAAGCTTTTATTTTATAGAAACACCAAAAACTTAATTTTACACCAAATAACATTTAAGCAGAAACAAATTTCACATTATTATATTACTTTATTAAAAATTAAGGCTGAATTAGCTTGTGTAAAGAACAACCCTCTAGTTTAGTATAAATCAAATAATGTTGTTTATTTAAATTAAGATGTAGTGTTACTTAACATTTATGTTAAAAATGTTATATTTTCACATACAATTATAATAATTCAAATATAATGCGCACAAAACATAAAATTTTATGTTCAAAAATTTTTAGTTTTTTAAAAGTTACAAAGTTAAATAAAAGTATTCCGCACCCAAATAAATCACTATAAAACACAATTAACCACATAATTAAGCTAAACGTTGTTACTAGAAAATAGAAAAAGGCCAAAGCTACAAGATTTTAAACGCGACAAAAACGAAAACGCCTACAAGCAAATCGCAGTGAACAAACAGCAGCTTTTTAAAGATTGCATTTCGCAGAGGCGCTGTAGATTTAAAAACAAAACTGATAAGCAGTCTCAGCTTTTCCAAACACCAGCACACCAGCAGCAAGTTATTCAGAGCAAAGCGAAAAGTTTCTCGACCGTGACGCTGTTCTCCGCATTCGCCTGACGTCATAAAAGAAACAAAAGAGAGCGCTGGAGCTACGTTTTAATGGAGAGCTTTCGAAAGGCGTGTTTTGTTTTCGTCGTCTCCTTGCCGAACTATCAATGATGCAAACTTTGTGCATGAAATACTTTTTACAATATTTTTACTTGGCGCTGGCTTTAGTGTACCTAACAATTTCTAAGTAGCGTATGAACTGATTGTAAAACAATTTATATATGCTGAGCTTTTGATAGACCATTTGAAAATAAATATAGTTTAAAACTTTATTACATTTTACACGCTTTGGTTTTAAAAAGTATAAATGTATAAGAAACTATAACGCTTCATTTTCAAAACAAAATATGTGTATAAAGTGCAAAACAATCTAAAAAAAGCACTCAGTTTTTAAACTTATACTTGCAATGCTAAATTTTTGCTATAAATAAACAAAAGTTGTAAATTTAGATGCTTAAGTAAAAAAAAGATGTACTTGATAATAAAATATAAGTATATTATACAATATTATTTCAAGTAATAATATGTATTTTTACTTTGTACTTATAGTTATTAAACGTATTTCAAAAAACATTTTTGATAGTACAGGATACATATTGAGTAAATTTTCGAACAGTTTACTACACTTATTCAAAAAAAATTAACAGTAAACATAATATTTAATTTCAAAACTTTTTATATTAAAATATATCTAAAACCTTAATTTACCTTAAATCTTTAAAGTATTTAACTAATAGTGTAAAGTTATAATTTTTGATAAAAATTCTCTAACAAATAAAGCTCTTAATAAATTATTGAACTGTGTTTAAACTTGTCATATATAATTAGAAATAAATATCTTTGTTGAACCCAGCTTTTAAACATTTTTAACTTGTTAGTAACAAACTCATTTTAAACAAAACAAGAGTCAAATGAGTTTCTCTGCAACAAGCTTTTTGTCGATTACACGCAATCAGCGTTGGCGAGTGGATGCAAAAACAACAGATATAACAACAAGTCACGCCCTTATTTGGCAAGAAGGCGTTACTCGAAGGCTAAAAAAGAGAGACTAGATGAGGGAATGTCTAGAGCAATTTTGACTCGATTTGGTGAAGTTGCGACGTGATGCGTGCTTTAAACCCTAAGGATGGGTACATTTCAGTTATCAATCTTATTAACTAGTAAGAAAATAACTTATTAGTATGATAATATACTCTTTTATATAAAAAGTTTTCTATGTTAGTTTTTAAAGAGTCGTTTTTGTAGCTTTACTTTAAGTTTTGTGAAACAGTGTATGCCCTTTTTACATTTATATTTCTCTAAAGAGTTTAAAAGCAAATAATAATTCAATAATATTGAATGTAATTTTATTAATTAACTAAATTTACATCTTCTTACTTAAATTAGGCTAGAGTCCTTGAACTTTCAAAGAATGTTTCTTAAAACCTTTTAGTGTTAGAAATCGAAAACGTTAAGCATTTTTTATTTAGTAATTAGTTTTTTATAAATCATATTTTCATATTAAACATTAAAATTTAGATATAAAATTTTTTTATGAAAAATGATTGGTTTAAGTTATGTGAAAGAATAAAGAGTTCAGTTTAGTTTGATCATTTTATTTTTTGATAGTAATTAAAGAAACCTATCACACTTTAATTGTTTTCAACTCATCTTGATAAAACATACTAGCTTTTTAAGTTGTTATAAGGACTTGTAACTAAACTAAAAATTTCTTACGAAGATCAACTAACTACAATACTATTATAAAAACAAATTGCTAATACTCATAAACGTAGCAAACAGATACAATAAGTTACAACTAACTGTAATCGTTACTAGGATTTAGCCATTGGTCCTGTTGTCCTGAACCTTGACGATAATGGTACACCTGCCCTGGACGCACATTCTGATGTCCACTTAAAGCTCTTTGCTTTAAAAATAAAGGAGTAGCTATTTTAACTTGTTTTTGACTACCATAAATTAAATATTAGAAACTTCACCTTTTTTCACATATTTATATCTACTACTATTTACTTAAAATGCATTGTTTCAAGGTGTATCTTATATAATTTGTAATTAAATTTGTGTTTAAATTTAAACAGTTTAATTGATCAAAACTAAATATAAAAATTTAAACTACCTTTTGTATGTGATCTTTGGAATTCATTTGATCAACAATCGACTTCTGACGATGTAATGTCTGCTGCTTCTGCTTTTGTATCTTTTTCAACTTTTCATTTTTTATTATCTTGATCCTTGGATCTTCCCATTGAGTAGTCTTATCGTTGTGGCTAAAAAATACATTTTAAAAACTTGAAAAACTTGAATTCAGAAGCAACTCTGATAATAATTATCATACTTCATAAGTAAACGAGATCTTATTTACAATCATTAAAATTGTCTAAATTAAAGAAAGAAACTTGAACAAATTTATGAGCGATTTCGAATGCATAGTTAAATATTTAATAAAAATATAGGTAAGTTTCATAGAATAATTTCAATATAGCTAATTCTTAGTTAACTGTATAGTATAATTCATCTTTTTTTTTTTCTTCAATTTTAACTACGTGACAATTTTTACTGTTCGCTTTTCAACAAACATATAAATAATACACAAAAGAATATTACTATATCAAAACTAGTTTTAAATTAATAACTGCTTTGTTTACTCAGCACATCATAGTAATCACTTTAAAAAGCTTATATATCATTTCCACACACCTTACACTATAAATTTCAATAAAAAGAATGTTAAACTATCTTATTATAAAATAAAAATATCTCAGTAAACAATGAAACTTTAATTTTGGATATTTCAACTGTACAAATAAAAATTAAAAGTTATATAAAAAAGAAAATGATGAACAAATATTGCAAATTAAACAATATTGTTTTGAATATGGTCAAATATTGTATCAAAAAAAAAATTAAAACAAAAAAAAACTTTTAAGTTTGAAAACAATTATGTACTAAGTTTAAAGTTAATTTTAAACAATTTATTAGTTTTAATTAGTAAACAAAGTTTCCCTCATTGATCTCATCAGTACTTAACTTTAAATCTGAAAAGATATGTTTAAAAGTCATGGAAAATACTGGTATGGAAACAAAACTAATAATATTGATTTATTTACTTCATAAAGTATAACTGATCATCACCAGTTTTGGCCTGTTGCCATCCAGGTGGCATTTGCATATTATTGATTTCATCAGGTGTGACTGTAATTTCTAACTGATTGTTATTAGCTGGAAGGCTAAGAGATCTAGCATGATTTTTCTGTTTGAAGATAACAAATTAAAAATAATAATCAGTTTAGATCTATAATCAAACTTGTTGGTAAACACAATTTAAATTGTATTTATATCTGAAAAATACCGGATGAGCATTGGGCTGATATGGGTGTGAGTGTGGTACTTGTCTGCTGCTGCTCCTCTGTAACATTGCACGTTGCACACCTCCACCACTGCTCACTTGTTGATGAGGTACCAAGCCTTGGTTGCTTCCATGCTGATTGTGCTGATGCTGCACAATTGTTTGCGGCTGAACCATCTGCCCCATTGCATTGTTATTCTGATTCAAGTTCATTTGACCGTAGTTTAATCCCTGTTGTTTGAATATTTTTAAACTTTATTAAGCTTACCAAACACATTTTTATCTGTAAAATGTAAATTAAGGACTATACTAAACCTAATAAGTTATTGATGCTTTAAAGTTTTCTAAATAATACCTCGCATATCTAAAACTTGACATTTATTTTAACTACAAAATTAATACTGCTATGAAGCATAAAAATTTTAAGTTATCAAAATGAATTAGTTTATCGAATTTGATTATCAAACAAAATTTACCTGTTGACTTGCACTTCTTGAGTGATTAAACACTTGTCTTTGGGGATTCACAATCATAGAACGACTTTGAGTATGAAAGTTGTTAAGTCTCCTTTTACCTAAAATAAAACAATAACAAGTTTAAAAAATACTTTTCTGTGCATAACTTAAATTTGTAAAGAACTAATCAAAAAATTTTTATTTATACTTAAGTAGTTATAACCTTGTATGAGTTATTTATGTACAGTTCATATTTTAGAAAATATTGCAACACTAAAAAACTAAGAGTCTTATTTATTAAAAAAAAAATCAAGTATACATTGAAATTAAAGTGTAAAATGTTTAAGGCTTTAGGAAGTCAATACATTTTTTACAGCAACTAACATTGGCTTTTATGTGAATGCTATTATAAAATATAAATTACTTATTTTAGTAATGAAAATTTAAAATTTATTTTTCAGATATAATTAGTTTTGGAAAGTTTCCATTACAAATTTTTAGTAGTAAATTTGCTATAAAAAAGAAAATTACAAACAAATCTCTACATTTTTTTGAGCT
>NW_028140715.1:0-18000 GCF_965202585.1 Thalia democratica | reverse complement strand
TTGTTCTACATTTCTGAATTACACAAACAAGCATCGTTTTAAACAGTGTTTAAACATTATATTTTTTCGCGTAATAAAAGTGTTACTTAAACAAAATCGTAGTTGCTGTATTACAGTGAAATATAATATGTAATTTCTGTTATATATAGTAAGATTTCTTAAACTAGTAATACTTACTTCCCGTTTGTTAAGTTTATTTATTTTGTGTTAACACAGTAAATCTACAAGTAACATTAAGTTCTACCTTATTATTATTTTTTTCTAAACCATTTTAAAACGTTCTTGACTACCAAAATTTGTATCAAGCATAGTAATATTGTTTTTTTATTATTTCTCTACTCTGATATTACTGTGCAAGTTAATGACGTATAGTTATGAAGTAAGATTGAAAAAGTTACTCTGTTCATGATCGCGATTAAATTTTATTAAAGTTTTAAAATTTTGACAAGTTTTGAAAAAAATTTTTTAAATTGTGTTTAAAGAATACTGTTAAAAATACTTGATGCATTTAGGTTTAAAAATTAAAAAACGATACGGAAAACAGAACACATTTTTCAATTTTCTAAACTTAATTTAAGTCAAATGACATTGCATATTTACAATATTCTTCACTTAAATACAGGCTGATGCTACATTGAAGCTAAATTTCACAATAATAAAATATTAGATAGCTTAGTTTGATGTTTTTAATTCATTGATCGCTTAATAAAGAAATGAGATTAAAAAATTAGTTCACTATATAAAACAAGCTTGAAACTATAGTAAAATTTTGTTATTTTATAGCCTGTAAGCTCTATATTTAATAAAATTATATTTTACAACGAAATCGCTGTTAACAATTAATCGTCAAATTTTTCAAGCCTTTTTTTTTAAACGCAAATATGGATCTTATTCTACTTTCTTGTCGGTAAAGCTCTTTTTAAGTTTAAAATTACAACTCTTACTTTTTCTTTTTTTTTTGTAACTAATGAACGAACTGTTTCCTGTTAAACAATTTTCATCGCAGAACTTAAACATGCAGTTTTTACTCAAAATAATTTACTTTGTTTACTTGTTTTTTTTTTTTATAACAAACTTTCTTAATATGTTTGAAAAAATACATTTTGTAAGTTTTGTATGTCCTAAATTAAAGGTACTGTAGTTATTAAATATGTCTACATTTAATTGTAGATTATTAAAGGTATTTCAGTAATAGTTCTTCTAAGTTTTTTATCCAAGTTTTAAGTCAATTTATTTTCAGTGAAGGCCTAACGACTTTTTAAAAACAGCTTTTACTAATTATTTAAATAAATTAAAAAATATTTATTAAAAATAAACAAGGTTTATTATTTTATTTATTATAATTTATTTTGTAAACTTATGAAAACATATTAAGGTTATAACATTCTGTACATGAAAAACACAGTCTGGAGTTATAATTTATTGATTTTCTTGTAAACGCTAAAAATTAAATACAAATTTTAACTATACAAAGTGTAAAGAAAAAATATTGAAATGAAAAAAATATTTTTTCAACAGTTGATGAAGTCGAATCTCATAGATGGATACTCATTCCACGACACCACTTGGATCCTAAACACCCTCGCTTGGATAGTCCTATTGAAACTATTGATCACCACACTTACATTGTCCGTGTTTCCTTTGAACACCTATCGGAATATTGATACACTTCAGGAAGCAATAAAATTAATTAATGTAAAGAATATTAAAAATTGTTTCGCTTTTTAATTTTTTTTAACATGATTGTTCAATTCTTTATTAATGATACAGTTGTACAGAGAAAAAAACTTTCAGAGTAGTGTTTTATTATGTTTTCGACAACTGTTCTATTAAGCTAGTACATTATTTTTACTTAATTTTTCTGTCAAAAACGCCAAGACATTTTTAGTAATTACAAATTAAAAGCGTTTAGATAATTTATAAAACAAAGTAGAAACCAATAACATTTAGATTGAAAGCACTTTTAAAACTAGTTATACAAAACTATAAAACAAATGATTAAAACCGATAAACAGAAACCTCAAGACTCACCTTAGGCTGATCGTCTTCACCTTGTACGGTTTTGTAGTTTCGGTGGCCGTCTTTCTTGTACTGAACCTGGTAAGAAGTGACGTACTGACGCCCCCACTTGGTAACTTCCTTGCCCTGGGTTGCGACAGCGCTCACGTCGATATTTGAGACGAAATCCACTTCTATCCAGTTGTCGTCGTAAATAACACCTGCAATCGTAACTGGGTTGATGAAAATTCAGTATATACTTTTAAAAATTATTTTTTAAACAAATTTATAAAAAAAGTTAAAGCATTATAACGGAATTCAGCTTTTTTGATACTGATTCAATTTTACTGCAAAGAGCATAAAAGTCTAACGAGTGCAGAAAAACATTTTATTCTATTAGAAAACTTTGGTTTACTCAATTGTAAGTTAAAAACACCAGAAGTCCGTCGGCTTGCGTCGTACGAGCCAATCCAAGCAGTGGCGCCGCTGGAACCAAAGAGCCTTCCATGGATCGCCGTACAGATTTCAGTATCGTGCCAGTGAGATCCGTCTCTCAGTTGGCCGTCGGAAACACTTCCCTGTCCTGCACTCCCAAACCGCACTCTTTGACGAGAAAAAACATTTTACGTTACGTAATAAAAATAGTCGTTCGGTTATTGGTCGTAACAGTCCGCTTCATAGCTGTTTTGTTTTCTCGATAAGCATTAAAGGTGCAAAGCGCTCGATGACTGCTTAATATTAAAACCACTACCGTTTTCAACGAGCTTACTGATAACGAAAAATCGAAAATTTGAAACACAATTCGTGCATTAAAAATTGTACAAAATAAATATAAATAATTAATATATATATATATATATATAAGTTACCTTGCGCAACTTCTTCGCTAAGCCCTTTATAAACTATTCGCTCCAATTTGCTAATCTTTTTTGATTGGCTGACAACAGCTCCCCGTTGTCAACGCCGTCGCTCCCCGGCAACCCTCTTTCGCCCCTCTCCCCCTTCGGCCCCTGCTTGCCTGGCAACGAGGCGCGAGGAGGGCCGTAGGACGAGGGGGATGTCCCGGGATTGCAAACGACCCGGCAGTCGTTCAAGCAGTTCTGCCCACTTGCCAAGCTTAGAAAGCACAAGAAAATAAAAAACTTCATTTTGTGACGTATCTGATTTGACGGTGAATGTGTTTATATACGGTTTTGAAAAAAACAACATTTTTTAAGATTGTTTGCCGAGGCGGTTAAACGGTTTTGTTTGTCAAGTAGGCGTTCTAACAAGTCTTATCTTGAAAATAAACGTTGTTTTTATTATTAGGTGTGTTTGATGAGTTTTGTTTGTTTAAACGAGTTTTGTTAGTCTTTGAATATTACAACTCAAGTAACAAATGTTGTAAAAGGCGTACTTTGAATAAACTTTTAATAACCTTGCCGAACTTACATTTAAACTCAATAATGTTAAAACGAAATTTCATTCTTGTTGTTGTAAAAATTTTCTGTAAAAATCTTACATGCAGACTTTCAAGTCTTTATAAAATACAAGATAAGCAAACAAGCTTTTTAACTTATGTTTGTTTAATTAACAACAAAAGTCGTAACAATTTCAATTAATTTAAAATATTATTCTTGTACTTTAATAGGTCTTAAGTTTATTTTGTAACCGTTCAAAAATTTAATATTTCGATCATGAAAACAAATTTGATATGACCCAAAACAATTTATTAAAACTTTTCATCGTGGTAGTAAACCAGTAATTTCTTGTTTGAAAAACATTGAACTGCTCAAATAACAAATTGTTAATGTTATTAAACATCCCTTGTGAAAGTTGTAAAAAACCAATCGTTTTTTTTTCTGACGCAAATGAATAATTGTTCATGAAATTTTAAATTTATGCTGTTATAAAACATATTTTTGATATCATATTGTTAACTGATTCGAAAATGTTGCACTAAACTATTTTTATAACAAAAGTTGCACTATATATTGATAGAAAATTATACTTGGTTAAAATAAACAACGCGTAATGCTTTATATGTTAGCAGACAATAGAAAAAAAAACTATTTTTCTATTAAATAGAGCACAATCTCTTTAAAAAATCAAACTAAAAAAAATAAATTTTTGTTTGTATTTTAGTTTCTTCAAGTAGAAAAAATTTTTAAACGTAAATAATAATACTGTAAAAGATATATGACTGATATTGTTTTAGTTTATAAAAACAGAAAATAAAAAAATTTAGTGTTTTGATTTTGCAATTACCAGTAAAACTTACTTTATTTGTCTACTAAAAAACCTTATCATGCTTTTATCACTTAACTTTATTTATTAATATCTAATATTTAGTTACACCCTTCAAAATAAAATCGTGACTTCAGTAAACATTACTGTTTTTATATTACAATCTTAAATTTATAAATTTTTATTAGAAGGTCTAGCGTAAATACTCTAACAAATGTAAAACATAGTTGTTTGATTACAACTTTTAAGTTTATTCGAATGAAAAACTACAAAATAGTTTGTGAGATAGCTGATTAAACAACTTTATTTCCGTCAAGAACTTAAACAAAGATATTGTTCAAAATGTTTGTTTGTTAACGCTGACAAACGGTTTTTTTTTTTCTCGTTAAAATCGGATGAGCAGATAATGATTTCATCATTGTTCAAACGACCATTGTGTGATTTAATAATGGACAATTCAAACAAAACGTTGAAACAAACAGTAGTTTTTTGTGCGGAAAATGCTTGTTAGCTTTTCAAAGTATTTATACCAAGATACTAATTGTTTTAAGCTTTTAAAGAAAAAAAGTTTTTTATATAGTAAGACGTTTAACACAAACGATAAAGAATTTAAACTAGTGCTATTTTCTTTTTAACTAAAATAGTTTATTTAACTGCTATGTTGAAACAAATTAATTAGTTTTAGTCTGATAACAAAAACGCGTTGAGACGCAAATCGAAATTTTGCAATCTAAATCATTTGGTTTAATATAAATTATTTGGTATTTAAGATTTAGACAATTGTAATATTTGCAATTGGAGTTTTTGTTTTGTGGATATTATATAACAATATCGACTTATAGACACTTTGAAAATTTTCAAAAAAGTCCTATACTTTTATTACTCTCTGTTTTTCTTTTTCAACAAAGTTAAAAAAAACTGATTTTCCATTACTAGACATATAAAAAAAGAAAACTAAATAGCAAATTTTCAAAAAAATATAGTTTTAAAACATTTTCTAACTAAAACTTTATTTCTTTGTTAGTTGTAATTAACTTTATACTGCTCATTAATTTTTCTTTTATTAATTTGTAAATAATTAGAGCATATTTTTTATCAGAATATAATTTTCAAAATTTTCTTTTATACATTTTGTCACGAAACAATACAAAGTATTTATATTTAGTATTCACGCTAGTAAAAACAAAACGAAACTGTTTTATGATTTTTTTTTGATCTATGGTATAGGGTCGTTCTAGTTGGTTGGCCAGATATCAGAAAAAGTCTTTGGGGCGCGCTGAAAACAAACTAGGAGCATAGTTTTTAGAAACTTGCAAAATAAAACTGAAAACAGACTATAAAAAATAATCATTTCATTCTATATATAAAAATGAAAAAAGATGAGCCTAACTAAAAGAAATATTATAAAAAAGATACTTTATTTTCTTTTGTTGTAATATGCTTTTAACCTAAATGTTTTCCGCAGGCCGTACGTTGCCTACCCTTAGTATAAGTAATATAAAAAGTAGACAAGTTTTGCGTAGCGGAATTCAATTTAATCAATGTTTTATATGACATAAAAAGGTTTCCTTAGTAGTTGCGTAAATCTTTAAACAATTGTTTAAATAATAACTTTAGTTCTATTTGATAGTTTAATAACTTAATGTTTTTTGCAAAAAATTAAACATACAGTTTTTGAAAGTACAAATATTAATAAAAATTAAATCATCGCCGTACTTATCAAATAACTATAATTATTACTAAAACATTTTACAAAACCTTAAGTACAAACTCAAAGTTATGTTTAAATATCTGAAATAAACAATTGAAGAAATATTTTGTTATGTTAGCTCTTGTCATATTTCAAAATGTAACGTTTTTTAGAATCTTCCTTTTTATACAATATATTAAAGAACATCAGATGACTAAAAAAGCTAAGATTTTTATAAAATATAAACAGACACTGTAGCCTTGAAACGGTAAGTTTTTGGTATACTAGAGCACACAATACGCTAACTACTTACATTTTTTTAATATTAAAAACTAAGAAATTATAATTCTTTCAAAAAAATATTTATTAAATAAATTATTCTAAACTTTATTTATATATATAAGAAATGTAACATTATTACTTTTAAAATACTTTTATACAACTAGTAATTAAATATTCATGGTTTTCTTTTAAAATTTATCAAAAGTTATAAAACAAAAAATTTAAAATAAAGCTATTTTATTTTCAAGTTCTAAAAGTATATTAGAAACAAAGTTAGTATTTTCAGGTTTATTTATTATTTTCTAAAACATTGTTTTAAAGTTTTGACTTACAATATTAAAAAATAAAATTCCTACAATATCTTCACGTAATAAAAGTATGAAATAAACAAAATCGTAGGTGTTGAATCTAAGTGAAATATAATCACAAACTAACTCTTTTATATATAGTAAAATTTTGTACATTAATACAACTAACTTCCCGTGTCTGCTACAATGCTCCACACCATACTTTGTAAAATCCATATTGTAAGTGTTAGAAAGGGTCCGATTGAAACGTTGAGGTGTTTCCCCTAATATTAGCAGAGTCAGAAAACTTTTCAAAAGCTTTTTTTAAATTATTTTCAACTTATATTCTTATCCCTAACCCATCTTAATCAAACACATTAAATATAATTAAAAAAAAATGATAAATAAAATTATAAAATCATGAAAAAAACTTTATAAATTTACCGATTTTTCAAATATTAGGGACAACACTTTGATGTTTCAACAAGATTCAGATAAAAATCCTTTGCAGCAGAATTTCAGCTATTACTTAAATTAATTAAAATTCTACTGCTGAGGATTGTTTAATTTTAAACATAGTGATTTTTACCAAATTTTCTCCAGACTAGTAGCGCCCCTGGTAGACATATATAAGTAAAGTTTTTATAAATATCATCTTAATTTTAGGTTCTTTATAAATTTATTACAGTTTATTGATTTAGTGGTTTTAGTTTTACTGTCATATTTAATTCAGATTGGTAAAAAACAATTACTCTGAACCAGATTAGCCAGTATTTCAAAATTAAATAACCCTGAATACTGAACAATCGTTTTAAATAGTTTTTTCATGCACGAGTAATTTTAGCCGATTTTTCCTCCTAATCTGGCAACTATACTCTGGAGTTTGAATTAAACATTAAAATTTTAAATAAAACTACTTGTGAAATTTGTTGAGACTTACTTTTTATTGCTTTGTACACCAAATCTTAGACCAAATATTTTATGTATTTTTTAGTTGTTGTTCAATAACTAATATCACAGAGCAACTTATACCAAACATTAATTATTAATATTTGTTTATAGGAAAATCTTTGATTTTTTTAAAATAGTCTAGTTTTACGAGGTTTTTGCAATCTTATAACTTTAATTATATTTTTTCCTAAAACACTTTAGTTTAATATAAATGTTCCCCTCAAATTACATTACAAAATGTTTGAAGCCAAAATTGTCACACAAGTGCTGGATATTTTTAAAAATAAATTTTATCTATCTTCCACTTTCAAGCAATATATTTCCTTTTTTTCGTATATGTAAATAATTCGTGCAGTTATAATTTTCTAATTTGTTAATTTTTTTTATAAGTTTTATGTTAAACTTCAAATAAGACGGGTGTTGGTTGGAATAATTGTATGTTAAATTTAAAATATGAAATGATTGCTATAAATAAGTAAGTATTTTGAATAAATAATTTTTAGATGTCTAAGTAAAACAAGGTTTGCATAAAATTATTATTCTTAATATTTCTATATTAGTTAACCTGACAAATTATAATAAAGACCCTTAAATATGCTGTTTTTGTTTTCATACAGTGAAATACTTAACAATTAGATAGTATTCTATCAAAACAGTTTTGCTATAACTACCAGTATAAAATTCAATGATATAAGAAAAAAAACTATAGTTCTTTTAAACACATTATATGATACTTATTTTTTAGTATTAACAAAAATATGAGGCTGTTTAAAAATTCTATATAAAAGTTATATAAATTTTAATTTTTTCATATTATATAAGTTATATTAACTTCTATAAGTTCTTTTATCTATTTTTTATATTTTTGTAAAAAATATTAATTTTATTTAGTTTGTTGAAAATATTAGATAAATAACCAATATACTGTTGTTAGATACTGAACTTAGTTACACTACAATAAAAATTTTAGTTGTTTTATTCTTAGTAAAACATTTTCTAATAGTTTTGTTGTGACTTTAACTTTGTTTTACCTTGTCATTTTTGTTAACATAAGCTAAGAATATTTTTTATAGAACTATATGTTAACTGCATTATTAAAATCATAACATTCATATAAAGCTTTAATTTTAGGCTACTTGGCTTAAGAATCAGTGAATCAATTAAAAATGCTAGGTAGCAGGCTAAATGTTTAAGATATAACAAAAAAATAAAGTTATATTATTATTTTTAGTTATTAAGATAAAAACTAATGCAAAACAGATTTAGTTAGAGTAAAAATTTTTTAAATGAAATTTCAAGTTTTCAAAAGTAAAAAAGAACTTGTTTGTAAATTTGTATGTTAAAAAAATTTTTAATTCTTTAATTTAATTTTTTTATAAGGATTGAGATCCAAAAAAAATGTTGTATAAAAAATAAAGTTTATTAATACTCAGAAATTTAAAGAATAAAAACTGTGTCTTTAATTTTGTTTTATAAAAAAAGGAGTCATATTGAAAAAAATGCCTTAAGGGGACTAAAGTGTAAAATTTAAAGTGTGCTGTCCCAATTTTAGTCAACAAACTTTTTTTTTTATGGCAGAATATATGTCCCCAAAGTCACAATAGAACTGACAAAATTTAAATCCAATTAACTCATAAGAGTAATAAAAATGTATGAGTACAAATAACTTGTGACCAATTTTAAGTCACAGTAAGTCATGTTAAACTTATTTAAGACTGGTGAATATTATAGAATTTAAAAATAGACAATATTTGTTAGTAACTAAGACAGTAAAGACCAGTAACATATTAAATTTTTTAGAAGTTTGCACCATAAGAGTTTGCATAGGCATGACAATTGAATGAAATTTTTTTATTGAAAAAGTTGTTTCAATCATAATGTTAATGTTTTTTTTTTTGTCAAGTTATTTCATGGTTGTCACACACTCAAGAAACTTAGATTCCAAATTATAGAAAATCTAAGGAAAATTCACGAAGATTTAGAAAAACTCAGGGAGTTTGATTCCTTTTTTAATTCCGGGAAACTCATGGCAGTTTTAGTTTTTTCTAAAAATTTCCAGGCAAATTTTAAGATTTAAAACAAAAATCTCAGAGAAAACTTTTTATAAATCTAGAATGAGATTTAGTTTATCTTGTTAGATATTTTGTTCAAAATAGTTCAAAATATTTTTATTGTTTATTTAGAAATTTCTATCCTTGCGACTAGATCTTCAATATTCTTAAAATTAACATTGTAGTTTTTTGATAAATAGTAAAACTTTTAAGGTTTTGAAAAAGCTTAGAAAAGTTTTTGGTCACTAAGGGAAGATATTTTGACTCAATTAATGGCAACCTTGTTTTGACAATTTTTGTTAATTAAATTTTCCTAAACAGCTTTTAGATAATTTTGTGTATTATTAGTTTTCTAAATGTGAGTGCTTTAAAATCATTTTTTGAAGATATTTAATTTCCATCACTGCGTACTAAAATGTTTCATATTTTATTAGTTTTAAAATTAATTAAATGTTTTGCATGTTACATTAAAATTTAATTTAAATGTTAATTTAAAGATTTTGTCTGCTGTAGATTTAAGAAATTAAAAGAAGTTGCACTGTTTTGCAAGAAAAATTAATTTTCCTTACCATTACCATACTTTAAATTTAAAGTAAAAGAAGAGAGAATCTTTGAAAATGACAGGAAACGTAATGGTTGAAGAGTTTTATTGCTGAACCATTTACAGGGTTGTCATTTTACCTGAAATTCTGGAAAAACCTGAAATTGTTAATTAAGGCAAAAAAAACTGGAAAAACCTGGAATTTGAGAAATTTAAAAAAAAAAACCTGGAATATTAACAATATTCACATGTTGAGTTGTAAAATTTCATTGTGACTCAAAAAATCTATCATATAAATAAGAACACTTTGTCATCACCAATTTTTTTTTTTTTTGTTAAAAACAATTATAAAATAGCTTACCAGTATGTTTTTTATGTTTTAACACTATTAAACACAGTTTATTACTTTAAACTTAACTTTAAACTAAAAATAGACCATGGTTGTGTACTTTTAAAAACCTGAAAGAAATTTTCAAAACTAAAAAATTTTTGAAAAAACGACTGGCAACTCTGCATTTATTTAATCATCAAACATAATTATATCAGTAAACCAGAAAGCAAGTTAGTCTTAAGCAAGTTTAAATTTTCAAGATAGAGCTAAATAAACCTGCCACAGTTTAATTGCAGTTTGATTGCAGTCAAAACCTTCCAGATAGAGTTCTAGAACTGAACTTATTAGTAATTATACTGTTTATTGTTAAGCTCTTTTTAAAACAATTCTAATAATTTCAATTGAACTTTTGATTTAATTTTCCAAGTAATTAATTTTTAATTCAATATACATTTTTATAGTATATTCCTGATAGATTTAGTTTTAGCGTAATCTTTTTGACCAAAATTGAAGGTATTTTCCAAAGTATAATGTTCTTTGATATTAAGTGTTTGATATTTTGTTTAAAGTAAAATATAGCCGTCAAAAGTTATTTTTACTTTTTATAAGTAGTATAGAATACCTTTAATAATAAATTTTTCTAAACAAAATTTAAAGTTAATTATAGTTTATAGTGTGGTTGTACGCTACATTATAACTTTAAAATAAATGATTTTTTAGTTTTTTATTTTACAGGGTATTAGAATATTTATAAAAAATTAACTATGTCAACACAACACAGTCAAAATAAAAATACTACAAAGAGAGTACAACTAGATGAAGAAGATGAAAGTATAAGCAATATTGCAGAATACAAAAGGCTTGCTATTCTGAAGTATTGCAGGGAAAATGAAATTGAAAAAAACCAGTTAGATGAATTACCCATTTCAAATGAGATTCGTAAAATAGGTTTGTTTTATTATTTTGTTATATTGATAATTATTTTTGTCATTGAATTCTATGAAAATCTTCTCTATGTTCGTGGTATAACAAACTACAGTAGTACTCATTACGAGCTATCTTATGCACAAATTTTCTTAAAAATAAAACAAAAGTAAATCATAAACCTTAGTTTGATAAACTTAGATATTTTTTAATTTCTATTTCCTTTTATGATTTTAATAGTAAGAGGTTAATAGTTTAACTATCAAGTTTAAAATTAAAACAATGGTAGGTCATCAGTCAACGAAGCTTATCTCTTAAAAAAAATGAACTGTTAATCATAATTCAATCTAAGAAATAAAACTTTTTTGTCAGTTTAGAATAAAATTTTAAAAAGCTAAGTGTTATTGTAACATCCCCACTCTGTTGAAGAGTACTACCTTCAATTAAAGTAATTTCGCGCTTTAGTTTTAAACTATTAAGCCTCTTCTATACATTTTGGTACATGCTCTTTATATAAATCTTTGTAAAGAGCATGTACCAAAAGGTGTAGAAAACTTTTGCTTTTAAAATAATAAAGCTGATATACCGGTTAAGATTTTAAACGCATCTAAACGTTCATCTATTGCAGAACATTTAGTTTAAATCCAACTTGTGCAAACAGATATAATATAAATAGATTAGAAATTATTTAAGCTTGTAGTAATATTTTAAATTTAGTTAAAATAGAAAACATTTGTATTTTATTAAGGAAACCTGTTTTATGTAGGCAAAAAGATTTTCACTTTACTGTTTCTTTATTTACGTAATATTTTATAAGAATTGTTTTCATTTTATTTATGTTTAGTTTTACTTTCGATCAAATACAACGTAAATGGTCTTATTTGATTTTAACTGTTACTAATTGCTTTTATGTTTTATTAATCCCTTGGTTACACTTTGATTACTTGATTACTTGGTTACTATATAAAAATGTAAAATCTTATTAATTGTGAGCATTGTACTCTACTGAAGAGAATTGCTCGAAATATATTTAGAGTTTTTGAAATTGTGTGTCTTGTGTAACATATTATATATTTACTGGTCACTTATGTTCCAACATGTGTAATATCTTTAAAAAGGTTAGTTTATTTGAATTGACAAAGCAGCTTATCTATCAGTAAAACAAAACTGCAAAAATGAATACAACAAGTAAATTTTCTACAAGTTTATAAATATTATTTAGCGTTTTTATTAAGAATCTTATTGAGTGTTATAAACAAAATCTTGACATGTATTGTTTAAATTTCATAATGTGAATGGAAAACATTCATCAGGCACCTCAGGCAGTAATTTTAAAAACGACAAAGTGTATATAGCTCGTTAATATAAAAAACAATTAAACAAGCTTCGTTAATTTTTAAGTTAGCTTTTTTTTTTTGTTTAAAGGGTTTATTTTTTTAGTAACTACCAGTGGCGTCGCGTGGTATTTTTTTTAGGTGGTGCAGAATTGAAAAAAAAACCTTAACTTAAAACTCTTTTTTATCTAAAAAAAACTTTTTTCTATAACAATTACATTAAATTGCTAATGTAACTGGGGAAATTTTGTTTAAAAAAAAAATTCCAAAAATAATCATTTATGAAAATAACTTTAAAAAAAAAGTAAATACTTTGAAAATTAAAGTAAATATAGGAATGAAAAAAAATTAAGTAATTTAAAAGACTCAAAAAATGTTAGCTTACTTATGAGTATTAATCTTTAAGAAGGCTTTAAAGTTTAAACTAACAGTAGAAAAAATTTAGACAAAACAAATTTTTATTATATTGAAAAATACAGCAACTTTAGTAGTTCTTTTTTTTGCCTCAATCTTATTCAAAAAATATTTGATTAAACATCATACAAAGAATGGTTATTTTACTAATATTTAACTTGACAAAAAAAAAAATCTCATTAGCTTGGCAGGAAAATTAAAAAGTCTACAAAAAAATGTTATGTACAAACTGCAAGTTAATTTTAAGTAAAACTTATCTTACTCAGTAAAAAATAATTGCTTATTTACTGCTGAATACTGAAAAAAATAAACAAGGATCAACTTATAACTAATTACAATTTTTGATGTTTGAAAAAAAACAGCTTGACTACTAAGTTAAAAACACAAAAGAAAAATAAGCAATCTCATAAATATCAAATTTCACGAAGTCTCTAAATTATAATTTAGATTAATTAGACTAATATTATAATAAAAAAATACAGCAACAAGTTTATTAAAGAGTAACTATTAGCTCTCTGAAAAAGTTAAAAAAAGAACAACATGTAAAAAAGTGCCTATACACCCCCTCTCCCCTTACCCCTCACTATTTTGCACAATTTTTTTTACAAACATTTAGATTTTTGTTAACTTTTTTTCTAAATTAATGTTTTTTTGTTGGAGGTTTAAAATTCAATAGGTTTTTAAGGGTATCTTTTCTTTATTTAATTTTAATTTGTTTTTCATTTTGATGATAGTATTTTTCTCAGAAGCTCACCTTTTTTAAGTTTAGTTGGTGAGGCTGTTTAACTTTTCAAGAAATTTAAAGATAATTATAAATATGTAACAATTATAGCAGTAAAAAAATGGTTAGTTAGTTTTCATGTGGCCATAGGGGTAAAACACTTATTTTTTTAATTTTAAATAAGCTTGTTATTTTCAGAGTAAAAAACTAAAACTGCTTTAGTCAGACTAGCCTGACTATTTTTCTAACTTGGTCTGTTTTAATTTATCTTGGGTCATCTTTAGTTTTTTTAACATTTCTAAGTTGTCCTGACTATGAGGCATGGCAACCATGTTTCAACAATTTTATCTAAAACTTTTGCTTTGTTTGTGAGAAATTAAACCAAAAGTCATATAAAGTAGACTAAATTTTCCTAAAATGTTAAACTACTCTAAGTAGTCAAAGTTTCTTGGGGGTCAGACCAATATTTTAAGTTAAGGCTATTTACTTTATTTAAATATGTGACTGTTTCAATAAAAATAATTTTTATTTATTATAAATCTAAATTATTTTTGTGTAAGAGTAAACTAGAAGTTTATAATAAACTTCTTAACATTTTTTTTTCAGAACTCAAATTTTACATCTAAATATAACTTAATTAAATATTTTTTAATTTTATGATAACTATAATCAGTTATAGTTAAGTTTATCTAAGCAGATTAAAATAAAAAATCAAATTTTTAAGACTTTAGTGATTTAGGTTTTTTATCTATTTTTTTCAAATACGTAATTTAAGACAATTTATGTTCTTTTATTGTTACGTTTTAATAGAAGTGATCTCTTAAATTTCAAAAATCATGAGGCTACATAAACTTAAGTTTAATCCTTTGCAGTAGCTTAGCTTTGTTTTTATTTTTGTTTACAATAGCTTGTATGATGATACTTAAGCATGTCCTGTTTTAGGGAATTTTCAACTTAGCTTACTTACCGCAAGATATTGATTTTGCGGTAATTCTTGAAGAAATTTTGCTTTTTTGAGTTCATTTGCGGCAGTCAGCTAAGAGTTTGCGGCAGTGAAGTGGGCAAAATGGTCGTTTCAAAATTGGAGCTTTAAAAGAGATTCGTTCTAAAAAATAACGAAAACGTTATGGATACTTAATTTTTTTATTCTTACAAAACTTCAAGGTGGTGCAGTTGCGGGCAGTGCAACACCCCACGCGACGCCCTGGTAACTACTACTAATATTTAGGTATGAAGAACCGAAAACTAAGTGAAAAATTACAGCTACAAGATTTACAAAACTTTCCCTCAACGAAAATGCAGTTAGTACAATTTCTGCAATCTTAGAAGAAAAAATACAATTAAAAATGCTGCTTCTGTTTATAAGTTCGTGAATCTGTTCAATTTTTCTAGCCTCCTAGGTTCAACCCAAAACTATATAGAACGTTGTTTTACGATTGTTAGTGATTATGAAAGCTTTACAGAACTTGAATATAAGTTTATTTCTAAAATACTTGCAAGTTCTAAACTTCTAATTACTTCAGAAATTGAAGTATTTAAAATAGCAAATAGGATGGTTAAACCACAAAATTGAAGATCGTAGCAAATACGCTGAAGATCTTTTATTAAAAGTTCGTCTTCATTTGCTTTCAACAGAAACTATAAGACATATTTTAAATGATTCAACATTTACAAAAGCTGATATTTGTGTAAAATTTTTAAGTATATGCTAAACTGCAGAGAAAACTGTTCTTATAAATCTTCAAGTGATCATCCTACTAGTAGGTATTGTAACCAAAAATATTTAAACTTGTGGTATGTGGAGGTCTTAACTCAGTAACATTAATGACTTATCGCTATGTAAGTTGTACTGACTTTAACAAAGTAGGAGATGTAGAAGCTTATCCACCAATGAGAACGGAACGTATTTCACCAAATGTAGTTTATTTAAAAGGTAAACTTTATGTATTTGGTGGTTGGAATAATAATGACAAATGGATAAAGTCTATTGATAAATATTCACTTACTTCTAAAACATGGAGTCAGGTAGCTGAAATGATTCCACCATAAGCTATATAGAACGTTGTATTACAAATGTAAGTGATAATGAAAGCTTTTTAGAACTAGAATATAACTTTATTTCTAAACACTTGCAAGTTCTAAACTTCTTATTACTTCAGAAATTGAAGTACTTGAAATAGCAATTAGATGTTAAACCACAAAATTGAATATCGTAGCAAATACGCTGAAAATCTTTTATTAAAAGTTCGTCTTCAGTGCTTTCAACAGAAACTATAAGACATCTTTTAAATGATTCAACAATTACAAAAGCTGATAGTTGTATTAAATTTTTAAGTGATATGCTAAACTGCAGAGAAAACTGTTCTTATAAATCTTCAAGTGATTATCATACTAGTAGGTATTGTAACCAAAAAATTTCAAACTTGTGGTATGTGGAGGTCTTAACATAGTAACATTAATGACTTATCGCAATGTAAGCTGCATTTATTGGCTTTAACAAAGTAGGAGATGTAGAAGCTTATCCACCAATGAGAACGGGACGTAGTTCACCGAAAGTAGTTTATTTAAAAGATAAATTTTATGTTTTGGTGGTTGGAAAAGAAACAAGAATTGGATATTGTCTGTAGATACAATATTCACTTACTTCTAAAAATTGGAGTCAGGTAGCGAAATGAAAGATGATCGTATAGATTTTTGTGTTTGTTCATTGATAGATAAAATATTTGTTATTGGAGGTTTGAAAGGTGGATTTGAAACTAATTCTTGTTTACAATTTGATACAACGATTATAGTTTGGAAAGAACTTGCTACAATAAACGAGGCAAGATCAAATGCAGCTTGTGCAATTTTTGAAGAAAGAATTGTAGTTTCTGGTGGATTTAGTGATAATGGAGATGTTTCAAACTCTGTTGAATCGTACGATGTTCTACCAAATAAATGGTAGGCTTTTTCCTATTGAAAGACAACATTTTTGCCATTCAAGACGAGCTGAAGAAAATAATTACTTATGATACTAAGGAAAGTAAATGGTCGGAAGAATCTTGTGAAGTCACAAAAACCTTCAGTGGTTTTCTAGCGTGAAAGTTCCTTGTTTATAAATAATATTAACCCAATTATAATGTTTAAAACTTAAAAAAAAGTATATAAGTATTTTTATGTTAATTGACAAAAAGACTAGATCACATAGAAATAAAAACAAGAAAAAAAAAAACAAAAAATATTATTCTTTACTCTTTGAATATATAGAGAAGTACAATATTTTAATTTTAGGTTCTTTAGAATAATTTAAGTCAACGATTAATGAGCAATTTTTTTTCTTGTTGTATCTTCTTAGGTTTTTATTTCAAATGCAAATTTTAAAGTTAAAGGTTCGCTTTGGTTTTTTTGACTAATAAACAATGTTATTTCTTATTGCTTGTTTTGCTTATCGACGTTTAAAACATAGCCTTGAAGTAGACATATATTAAAACAAACAAGTTTTTTAACCTCTTATAACAGTTTTTATAGAAAAAATTACAGTTTTCAAATCTATTTATTCTTAGATCATCTGTGAAGATTACTTTACATAAATTTGTCATATTTACACGACGTCACTTATGCTTAAGTGCAGTTTTTGTATGAGACTTAATTTATCTATGTGTCACGTTTATGTACATATCAGGTTTTTGCACAGAGCTTTATTTTAGCACGGCATAACTTTTGTATATTAATAGTTTTAACAAAAGTACTTAAGTGAAAGTAGATACTGGAGATATCTTTATTTTAGTTTTTGGTAAAACAAAATGAAATATAAATTTAAACTAGTTTTAGATTAATTAAACATATTTAAAAGCGGCAAAGCTTGTTTAGTGAATTTTGTTCAGTGTAAATGTTAAATGAAAAAATATATATGTATATATACCTCCTACATATGTAAAAAATAATTTATAATCTACCTATTCTTATAAAATAGTGAAAACAGTTATATACAATAAAAATGAGAGATAAATAATAAAAATTTCAACTTAAACAGCTTGTGAAAATTTGATTCAACTAAGTACTTTTGTCAACAGTTCAAATCTTTTAAATTAATTTTATTTTAAAATATGCGAATTAGTTGCGACTGACCGCTTAAAAGGTATGATAAAAAAAAAATTTTGATATTATGATGAAAGAAATATTTTTACTGAGTCACGAACACATGCTTCACATAAATATTTAATATTCATTTCTCAGGTCATAGTTCAGAGTTTCATAAATTATTTTTTCAA
>NW_028140714.1:12500-18016 GCF_965202585.1 Thalia democratica | reverse complement strand
AAGAGTGCGAAATTTATTTTTCATTTGATTTTTCAGGTATTTATTTATTTGTGGAAATAAACTTTTTTATTACATTAGAAACTAATTGAATTTTTCCTCTAACTATACCTATTATTATATTTAGTATGCTTAAAAGTAATAAAATGAAACGTCGCGATTATATAATAAACAAACAATCAAACAAACAAAGAAATAAAAAAAAATATTTTTTTAAACTTATATTTCAACTATATGTCTTATTTTATTTTCATTTAAACTTACTTTAAACCTCTGTATTTGTTATATATATTTCAACACAATACGATTAAACTATAAGACAAACAACAAAATAAAATAATCACATTAATAAATACACTAAGCAAATAGCTAGAATAAATATAAATAGTTCAATATATACAATATATTTCTTCTATTTTTAAGTTACTTGTTAAACATATTTATTTAAAAATGTTTCTTTAGAATATAAAACTAACAGTTGTACAAATAAAGAAATTAAAAAGCCAAAACACATAACACTAACTTTTCATAAATTAGATATGCAAATATGAACAAAATAATAACTAAATTGTAAAGCTTTTGTAAACTGTGAACTTATAAACTTATAATAATAATTGCATATTCACTATTCACAATAGCTTTTTATTTAGTACACAACTGGTCTGTAAATTGTGTAGTTTATTGAAAGTATAATCCCGTTTTGCTTCTGGTTTAAATTAAGTTATACAACACATACTAAAGTAAATTAAATAAAGTAATTCACTACTATCTATTAAATAAAACCAATTTACAAAATACATTAATTTAAATTAAAGTGAATTTTGAACTTATAATAATAATTGCATATTCACTATTCAGAATTTCTTTAAATTTAGTACACAACTGGTCTGTAAATTGTGTTGGTTCTATTCAAGTACTCTCCTTGTTTGTTTTGTTTTAGTTGTATTTATTTTTAGATACTAGCACATTCAATACACATAATAAAGTAAACCAAATAAACTCTATTAATTTAAACTAAGTACAAATACATTAAGTTAATACAAAACTTTAAAAAGCTTTTGCTAGTATCTGTTGGTAACAGTAAATAACTTATTATGACTCACAATACAAAAGTGCAAAATTTATTTTCGTTTGATTTTTCAAGTAGCCACGCTTTTATTTGTTTGTGGACAAAAAGACTTTAAAGTTTTAGTATAAAAGACTAATTGTATTAATTTTAACTCAGAAAATTGTACTCTACAAGATGGTGCCATTATTTTTTCGATATCTCAAACTGGTCAAACCACTTTTTTAGCGCTCTAATTGGTTTAAACAGCAAATAACGTTATCTGATTGGCTTGAGTTTTTATTTGCTAATAACTAGAATTTACTTTTCTTTTAAGCGTTAAAGAAATGTAAATAAACGAGTAATAAGTATAAATAGGTCAGAAAGAAAAATAGTACAAAAAAGATGAATTCAAAAAGCAAAAGCCTACGGCACGTGGTATTCCCAAGCGGTCACCCATCTAAGTACTAACCACGCCCGACACTGCTTAACTTCCCAGATCGGACGAGATGGGGTGTGCTCAGTGTGGTATGGTCGTAGGCGTTTGAAAGCGTTTACAAGCCTTTATAAACCCTTCGGTTTGTTTAAAAAACCTATTTGCACTTGATTTACAATCGATTTGATATTTTAAAATTATTCCTTATAAAATTTTAACCTGAATTAACTTTTTTTTTGTTTTTTTAATCAACAGTTACTCCCAAACTGTACTAAAACTGTATTGTAACTGTACAAAAGTGTTTGTTTAAATTATTGTTATCTATAAATTACCTAAGACCAGGACAAGTAGAAGTAAAGTTTATTGAATTATTAAATAAATAAAATAAAATCGTAAAATAAAATAATACAATATGTTTACAATTTGTCATTGATCTATCCATTTATGTTATTGCATTACAAATACAAACATTTCATACATTCAAGAGTATTATTCATCAATCTTTTCAATATAATAAGTTTTAAATTTATATTTATTTTTAAATAATTCCTGACATTTTAGATTACCTGAGATTTTTTTTTAATTAAATTAATTTTAGTAATTAAATACTTGACGTTCTATTTTGTTTAATTTGATAACTCAACCATGCTTATTTTTTTTTTACTAATTTAAAGAACTATTAAACTAAAAGACATTACATACAGCTTCTAAAAGTTTTAAACACCTTAAAAAATATTATTATTTTAAAGATATATTAAAGAACTAAACAGATATTACTCCTAAAAAATCTTGTTAATAATATATAAAAAGTACTCAAAGTCAGACTCGGAAATATATATACTGTTGTATATCTTACTTGAAGTTCACTGTAATTGACACTGAAAAATTGACACTTGAAGTTCACTGAAAAATCAACCTATTTATATAGCAAAATATTTCTTTATCTTTGTCGTGGCGCGGTGGGTCAGTGGTCTTATCAGCTGACTCATAAGCAGAAGGTTGAGAGATCGAATCCCGCTAGTCGTCACGAAACACCACTATCGTTCAATGTTCGGGCTTCAAATTCTTTGAGATTATACTGTACTATTTATCTATCTAACTAATCTATCTAACAAATGTTGTTCAATCTAGGTTGTGGGTACTTGGGTCGAGTAATGCCTTTGACTTACAATCTGTTGTGGATTGACAATATTCCTCTATCTATCAATAAACAAATCTATCTAATAAATGTTGTTCAATCTAGGTTGTGGGTACTTGGGTCGAGTAATGCCTTTGACCTACAATCTGTTGTTGATTGTCAACATTCCTCTATCTATCAATAATGATTATATTCAATATTAAATGTTGATTAATTCAGTTGTAAGAAAACCAGTGCGCTGGTTAGGTTGGGTAAGGCCTTCGACTTACAATCTTGGGGATTATCAACGTTCATCACAAGTACAGTAACGATCTCATTGAATTTCCAGTTGGAACATTGGATTGTAGTGGTGGCCTACTTTGTAGGTTTTTTGCCTAGTTTGTTTTTTGCCTAGTAGTGTTTGCCTAGTTTGACAAACTATTGTATATATATTGTACAACTTTATTTGTATTATTTTTTATTTAAATTACTACTTATTATTAAAGAATTAAATTTTCTTAGAAAAAAAAAACTATGTATTTGAACTAATGCTTATTTTATATGTTTTGTTTTATTTTTATTCAAACTTACTTTAAACCTCTGTATTTTTTATACAATACGATTAAACTATATAACAGAAAAATAATTAAATAATCAAACTATTGAATAAGCAGTTAATTAGTGTGTTTTTTTATGCTTCTTTCATTTTTAACTTACTTGTTAACCATATTTCTTTTATTAAAGTATAAAACTAACAGTTACTAAATTTATATTTATTATATTTAAAAAAAAACTTCTATACTAACTCTAATTTCAAAGCATATTAAAACATACAAATTTTACCAACTAAATATTTATTTTTATTTTTATTATTATAATTTTCAAACATAAGCTTGTATACCTTATATACCTATATACCTCATATAGTAGGCTTGACATAACATAACATTATTTAATTCTTTTTGTTTGAAATAAACTCATTTAGTTATTAGTAAATTACAACATAAATGTTTATAACAATAAAACTAAGATTTAGCTTTTGAGTTAGTAAACTTTGATAGTTTTCTTTTAATAGTTTAATAGTCCTTATTTAAGTTCAAACAAAATTGCTATATATTTAATACACATACAAAAGTAAACTAAGTAAACGTAATTCAATAGTTTCTATTAAGTAAAAGTAATTACAAATACATTAAGTTAATACAAAACTTTAAAAAGCTTTTGCTAGTATCTGTTGGTAACAGTAAATAACTTATTATGACTCACAATACAAAAGTGCAAAATTTATTTTCGTTTGATTTTTCAAGTAGCCACGCTTTTATTTGTTTTTGGACAAAAAAACTTTAAAGTTTTAGTATAAAAGACTAATTGTATTAATTTCAACTCAGAAAATTGTACTCTACAAGATGGTGCCATTATTTTTTCGATATCTCAAACTGGTCAAACCACTTTTTTAGCGCTCTAATTGGTTTAAACAGCAAATAACGTTATCTGATTGGCTTGAGTTTTTATTTGCTAATAACTAGAATTTACTTTTCTTTTAAGCGTTAAAGAAATGTAAATAAACGAGTAATAAGTATAAATAGGTCAGAAAGAAAAATAGTACAAAAAAGATGAATTCAAAAAGCAAAAGCCTACGGCACGTGGTATTCCCAAGCGGTCACCCATCTAAGTACTAACCACGCCCGACACTGCTTAACTTCCCAGATCGGACGAGATGGGGTGTGCTCAGTGTGGTATGGTCGTAGGCGTTTGAGAGCGTTTACAAGCCTTTATAAACCCTTCGGTTTGTTTAAAAAACCTATTTGCACTTGATTTACAATCAATTTGATATTTTAAAATTAATCCTTATAAAGTTTTAACTTGATGTAAGTATTTTTTTTATTAAAACCTATTTTTTTGGTGTTTTAATTACAATTACTCCCTGTAACTTTATTTAAGACTTTGTTTAAAAGATTGTTAACTATATTCTATATTAAATACTATGATAATTAGAAGTAAAGTTTATTAAGTGATTAAACTAAATAAAAAATATTGTTAAAATAAACATGTTGTGTTTAGTTTGTTTTACTATTTCTCATTGTTCTATTTATAGATGGTATTGTTTTACTTCAAGAATATTTATAGTTAGTTTCTAAAGAATATCTCATACTACATCAGATTTTACGATTAACTTAATTTTAGGTAATAAAATATTTGACGTTTAATTCAATAACTCAACTATGTTTATGTTATAAAATAATAGTATATAATACACATACATTATAATATAATAATATGTATAACTAGTTGTTTTACTTTAAAATGAATAATTAAGCGGAAGAATTAAAAGAACTCACATTTTTGAAGAGAGCGTGGAAAACCAGAATAGTCTTTTAAAACATTTATTAAATTATCGATAAATATAGAATACAATAGAATTAAACATATAAACGTAACTGTGGTTGCTTAGAAACTAAACAAGAAATTTTTTAATAAAAATATAAAATAGTTATTATATAGAATTAAAATAAAATAAAAGTAATATAAATTATATTTTTAAACTAAATAACAATTCACGAGCAATATTAGCGCAATGTCAGAGTATGAGTTTATAATAAAGGAATTACTTCCTTGGTGTTGATACTTACCTTATTCAAATAGAATACATTTTCAGCAATCAGGCTTGTATTTATCTTAGCGCGCGTAACACAACGTTTGTGGGTTTTGGCACACTTTTGTCGATAGTGGGCGCCCCGCCTCTTAAGTACAGAAATTTCGGGAATTTTCGATTTTCGGAATTCTGACTCGACAGATCGTTTTTGTTTGGTCCAGAGACCCCGTAAAAAATTTTTCAGCCCATTTGAAGCATGATGAAAAAATGTTATTTCGACCCCCTTTTTTTAGGGGTTACGGGGACATCGACCCATTTTTTGGGAATA
>NW_028140714.1:0-7500 GCF_965202585.1 Thalia democratica | reverse complement strand
TTCAGCGGGTCGTCCCGCCCGATCTCAGGTCAAAAGTGATGTACTATAAAAGTACATGCGCTTTGTACGTCGGCCTTTTGAAGTCACTTAACTTATTCTCGAGCACCTACCGTCGTTGCTACCTCACCCGAGGCCAGCAGGCTGCTCACGCTTCAGCTGTGAAATCGCCAGACCAGCTGTCTTTGACGACACGCTCCTTAATTAAGAAACGAGTCGCAGGCACTTTCAAACTAATGAAAGGATCGGTGTGTTAAAGACCCTGAGACGGACGTGGCCCCAGGATTACCCGAGGCCGCAATACGCGTTCAGAATATCGATGCTCAATGTGTCCTGCAATTCACATTACTTCTCGGAGCTAGCTCCGTCCTTCATCGACGCTCGAGCCGAGTGATCCACCGCTAAGAGATCTCTCGTGTTAATCAATCTCAATGCAACCAAAAAATCGTGTTCAAAAAGAAGCGGCCGCGCCAGCACTTGCGTGCTGAATTATTACTCCCGCTGTCAGGAAGCAACGCGACCGAACTATAACAGTTACAGGGCTCGGTCCCTTCGAAGAAGAGACGTCGCTTGAAATCAAATTTCGATTCGTTAATGATCCTTCCGCAGGTTCACCTACGGAAACCTTGTTACGACTTTTACTTCCTCTAAATGATCAAGTTCGATCGTCTTTTCGAACACCGGCGAGTGCGTTGCCGCACGTACCAGGCTCAATCGGAGGACCTCACTAAACCATTCAATCGGTAGTAGCGACGGGCGGTGTGTACAAAGGGCAGGGACGTAATCAACGCAAGCTAATGACTCGCGCTTACTGGGAATTCCTCGTTCAAGGGAAACAATTGCAAGTCCCTATCCCTAGCACGACCGGGGTTCAACGGATTACCCGGACCTTTCGGCCTAGGGAACACACGATGATCCGGTCAGTGTAGCGCGCGTGCGGCCCCGAACATCTAAGGGCATCACAGACCTGTTATTGCTCAATCTCGTGTGGCTAAACGCCACTAGTCCCTCTAAGAAGTTGTCTCCGACCCAATGGGTCGAGCAGCTATTTAGCAAGTAAGAGTCTCGTTCGTTATCGGAATTAACCAGACAAATCGCTCCACCAACTAAGAACGGCCATGCACCACCACCCACAGAATCAAGAAAGAGCTCTCAATCTGTCAATCCTCGCTGTGTCCGGGCCGGGTGAGATTTCCCGTGTTGAGTCAAATTAAGCCGCAGGCTCCACTCCTGGTGGTGCCCTTCCGTCAATTCCTTTAAGTTTCAGCTTTGCAACCATACTTCCCCCGGAACCCAAAGACTTTGGTTTCCCGGAAGCTGCCGGACAGTTCTTAAGTTCGACACTGCCCGATCGCTAGTCGGCATCGTTTAAGGTCAGAACTAGGACGGTATCTGATCGTCTTCGAACCTCTGACTTTCGCTCTTGATTAAAGAAAACATTCTTGGCAAATGCTTTCGCAGTCGTTCGTCTTGCGCCGATCCAAGAATTTCACCTCTAACGGCACAGTACGGATGCCCCCGTCCGTTCCTATTAATCATTACCTCGTGCTCCGAAAACCAACAAAATAGAACCGAGGTCCTATTCCATTATTCCATGCAACATTATACAAGCGTAAAGCCTGCTTTGAACACTCTAATTTTTTCAAGGTAAACTTGCCGGACCACCGCAACACTCAGTTAAGAGCACCGCGAAGGCACCGACCAACAAGAACAACGAGGCCAGTGCTAGCCTTTCGACCGACCAACCTCGCCGTCCCTATATCCAACTACGAGCTTTTCAACCGCAACAACTTAAATATACACTTTTGGAGCTGGAATTACCGCGGCTGCTGGCACCAGACTTGCCCTCCAATGGATACTCGTTAAAAAGTTTAAAGTGTACTCATTCCAATTGCAGGACCTCGTACGAGGTCTGCATTGTTATTTTTCGTCACTACCTCCCCGAGCCGGGAATGGGTAATTTGCGCGCCTGCTGCCTTCCTTGGATGTGGTAGCCGTTTCTCAGGCTCCCTCTCCGGAATCGAACCCTGATTCTCCGTCACCCGTTACAACCTCGGTAGGCCGATACCGTACCGACGATAGTTGATAGGGCAGTTGCTTTAATGAGATGTCGCCAGCACTAGGCCGTGCGATCCGCAAGCTTATCCAGAGTCACCATTGTAACGACCCGAAAGCCGGTTAGTTTTGGTCTGATAAATGCGCGCCTCACGTCAGTTCGGCGCTTTACGCATGTATTAGCTCTAGAATTGCCACAGTTATCCATGTAAAAGCGTACAATCAAATGAACCATAACTGATTTAATGAGCCATTCGCAGTTTCACTGTACGTGAGCTCGTACTTACACTTGCATGGCTTAATCTTTGAGACAAGCATATGACTACTGGCAGGATCAACCAGATAACTATCCGAGGGCGTTTAAACCCGTTGCTCGACTGAGCGTTTTTACTGTATAAATACAGACCTTTTCTATCACTCGGCTTAAAAGCCTTGCGAACGTTACTGAAAGTCGGCGCCGGCCTTTTGCTGTTTAAAGCGCCAGCCCGCGTCGACTGCAGCATGCAGCTATACAACTGACTGTTCTTTCTCCCGACCAACCGTTTGCCTTCTGCCGGTTAACTCGTCAGCAGCAACACGCCATCTGTCTGCTGCAGTTACCCGCCTCGAGCCGTGCCTGCGTCGGCTACTCGTCTCGACGACTTCGCAAAGCTATAAGCCTACCGCCGCTGGACGCTTGTAGTTTTTCATACGCTGCTCCGATGCGTTTACATAGCACGTTCGCCGCCGCTGCAATAGCCGCGCCTCGGGTGCTAAACAGTAATGCTTTAAGCCCGCTTTCTCGCCAAGTCGACCGAACGCACAAACACGTCTCTCTCACTAGTGTAAAGTAATGCATACGCGTATGATGCTCAAATGTTGTTGTTGAACTTTTTTGCCGATTTTTCCCGATTTTTTTTAAATTTCTTTGTTTCTTTTCAATTTTTTTAATATTTTAAGCTTATTTATGCTACGTTTAAATGTTTTAATACTTTTTTTATACTTTATTTAATATGTTTAAAAGAAATAAATAAAAAATAATATATATAAACTACTTTTTATAATGTTTTAAATATGTTTGTTTATTATAAATAAGCTTTATTTGTATTATTTTTTATTTAAACTTACTTTTTAAATCTTTATATTTGTTTTATCGTTTTAAGCACATTGCGATAAATATAATAAACAAACAATTGAATAAAAATAATAATAAAAAAAAAAATAAAAATAAAAACATAAGCTTATTTTATATGTTTCATTTTATTTTTATTTAATAACCTTTTCAAACCTTAATACTCGTTTTATTTTTTTAAGCAGATCGCGATAAATATAATAAACAAACAATTAAATAAAAATAAATAAAAATAAAATAAAAAAATCAAACATAAGCTTATTTTATATGTTACATTTTATTTTATTTAAAACTTACAATTTAAACCTTTGTATTTGTTCTATTCTTTTAAGCACATCGCGATAAATATAATAAGCAAACAATTAAATAAAAATAATAATAATAAAAAAATCATAAACTTATTTTATATGTTTCATTTTATTTTTATTTAAACTTACTTTTTAAACCTTTATAGTTGTTTTATTTTTTAAGCACATGGCGATAAATATAATAAGCAAACAATTAAATAAAAATAATAACAAATAAATAAAACAATACAGCTAAACTATAAAAAGAAAACTAAATAACTGATAAATACTTGTAAAACATTATTTGAAAAATGTATTTTGAAACACAACACGATTGATTTATAAATAATAATATATTTTTAATTTGTGTAGTTTATTGAAAGTAGTCTCCTTATTTGCTTCTGGTTTTACTTGAGTTACACAACGTTAAATAAACATACTTAACTAAAAATACTGTCATTTTAATAAAACTAAGTACAAATACATTGAATTAACATAGAACTTTAAAAAGCCTTCGCTAGTATCTGTTGGTAACAGTAAATAACCTATTATGACTCACAATACAAGAGTGCGAAATTTATTTTTCATTTGATTTTTCAGGTATTTATTTATTTGTGGAAATAAACTTTTTTATTACATTAGAAACTAATAGAATTTTTCCTATAACTATACCTATTATTATATTTAGTATGCTTAAAAGTAATAAAATGAAACGTCGCGATTATATAATAAACAAACAATCAAACAAACAAAGAAAAAAAAAAAAAAACTATTTTTTTAAACTTATAATTTTATAATTTCAACTATATGTCTTATTTTATTTTCATTTAAACTTACTTTAAACCTCTGTATTTGTTATATATATTTCAACACAATACGATTAAACTATAAGACAAACAACAAAATAAAATAATCACATTAATAAATACACTAAGCAAATAGCTAGAATAAATATAAATAGTTCAATATATACAATATATTTCTTCCATTTTTAAGTTACTTGTTAAACATATTTATTTAAACATGTTTCTTTAGAATATAAAACTAGCAGTTCTACAAATAAAGAAATTAAAAAGCCAATACACATAACACTAATGCAAATATGAACAAAATAATAACTAAATTGTTAAGCTTTTGTAAACTGTGAACTTATAAACTTATAATAACAATTGCATATTCACTATTCACAATAGCTTTTTATTTAGTACACAACTGGTCTGTAAATTGTGTAGTTTATTGAAAGTATAATCCCGTTTTGCTTCTGGTTTAAATAAAGTTATACAACACATACTAAAGTAAATTAAATTAAAGTAATTCACTACTATCTATTATATAAAACCAATTTACAAAATACATTAAAATAAATAAAAATGAACTTTGAACTTATAATAATAACTGCATATTCACTATTCAGAATTGCTTTAAATTTAGTACACAACTGGTCTGTAAATTGTGTAGTTTATTGAAAGTATAATCCGTTTTGCTTCTTGTTTAAATAAAGTTATATAACACATACTAAAGTAAATTAAATAAAGTAATTCACTACTATCTATTAAATAAAACCAATTTACAAAATACATTAAATTAAGTTAAAGTGAACTTTGAACTTATAATAATAACTGCATATTCACTATTCAGAATTGCTTTAAGTTTAGTACACAACTGGTCTGTAAATTGTGTTGGTTCTATTCAAGTACTCTCCTTGTTTGTTTTGTTTTAGTTGTATCACATTCAATACACATAATAAAGTAAACCAAATAAACTCTATTAATTTAAACTAAGTACAAATACATTAAGTTAATACAAAACTTTAAAAAGCTTTTGCTAGTATCTGTTGGTAACAGTAATAACTTATTATGACTCACAATACAAAAGTGCAAAATTTATTTTCGTTTGATTTTTCAAGTGATTTGTTTGTGGACAAAAAAACTTTTAAGTTTTAGTATAAAAGACTAATTGTATTAATTTTAACTCAGAAAATTGTACTCTACAAGATGGTGCCATTATTTTTTCGATATCTCAAACTGGTCAAACCACTTTTTTAGCGCTCTAATTGTTTTTAAACAGCAAATAACGTTATCTGATTGGCTTACGTTTTATTTGCTAATAACTAGAATTTACTTTTCTTTTAAGCGTTAAAGAAATGTAAATAAACGAGTAATATGTATAAATAGGTCAGAAAGAAAAAATAGTACAAAAAGATGAATTCAAAAAGCAAAAGCCTACGGCACGTGGTATTCCCAAGCGGTCACCCATCTAAGTACTAACCACGCCCGACACTGCTTAACTTCCCAGATCGGACGAGATGGGGTGTGCTCAGTGTGGTATGGTCGTAGGCGTTTGAAAGCGTTTACAAGCCTTTATAAACCCTTCGGTTTGTTTAAAAACCTATTTGCACTTGATTTACAATCAATTTGATATTTTAAAATTATTCCTTATAAAATTTTAACCTGAATTAACCTTTTTTTTGTTTTTTTTTATCAACAGTTACTCCCAAACTGTACTAAAACTGTATTGTAACTGTACAAAAGTGTTTGTTTAAATAATTGTTATCTATAAATTACCTAAGACCAGGACAAGTAGAAGTAAAGTTTATTGAATTATTGAATTAAATAAATAAAATCGTAAAATAAAATAATACAATATGTTTACAATTTGTCATTGATCTATCCATTTATGTTATTGCATTACAAATACAAACATTGCATACATTCAAGAGTATTATTCATCAATCTTTTCAATATAATAAGTTTTAAATTTATATTTATTTTTAAATAATTCCTGACATTTTAGATTACCTGAGATTTTTTTTTAATTAAATTAATTTTAGTAATTATATACTTGACGTTCTATTTTGTTTAATTTGATAACTCAACCATGTTTATATTTTTTTATAGTTTAACAGAACTATTAAACTAAAAGACATTACATACAGCTTCTAAAAGTTTTAAACACCTTAAAAAAGTAATATATAAAATAATTGATAAGAATATTAAACTTATAAAAATTTAGTAAAAGGTTATATAAACGTTATTTAAATTAATATAAGATAGTTAACTTATTTTTTCATTTAATGTGATATAATATAAATATATTTTGAGAGACAATTAATTAACGTAAACAATGTCATAGTGGAAACTGCATGTCTGCTAAAAACGTAAAACGCAAAACTGCTTTAATAAATCACTAAATAACAAAAAAATTGCCTGTCTAGCAGGCGTTCAATTCAAATGACAAAGAAATTTAACTCCGGCTCTCAAGTATATGTCTTGCGTGACGACTAGCGGGACTCGATCTCACACCTTCCGCTTATGAGTTAGCTGTCAAGACCAAAGACCCAACGCCACGACAAAGATAAAGAAATATTTTGCTATATAAATAGGTTGATTTTATAATTTTGTCAATTACAATTACATGTCAATTACAGTGTCAATTTGAATTTAAATTAAATTAATTTTAGTAATTAAATACTTGACGTTCTAGTTTGTTTAATTTGATAACTCAACTATGTTTATTTATTTTTTACTAATTTTAAAATTATTATTATACAATATATTTGTTATATTATATTTATTTTATTACTTAAACTTATTATATACATTTAATATATAATATTATTAAATAACTTTATTAACGAATTAAAAACAAAATATTATTATTATTATGTTATTAATTTAGTGTTTTATTTTAAAGATATATTAAAGAACTAAACAGATATTACCCCTAAAAAACTTTGTTAATAATATATAAAAAGTACTCAAAGTCAGATTCGGAAATATATATACTGTTTTTTTTCATCAATATTGCAGGTCTGCGTAGCCGGGGGCTGTAATCTAGCTGCCAGCAGGCCTGAAATGGTGGCCACTATTGTTCAATGTTCAACTTCAAATTCTTTGAGATTATACTGTACTATCTATCTATTTAACAAATCTATCTAACAAATGTTGTTCAATCTAGGTTGTGGGTACTTGGGTCGAGTAATGCCTTTGACTTACAATCTGTTGTGGATTGTCAATATTTCTCTATCTATCAATAAACAAATCTATCTAA
>NW_028140713.1:0-18069 GCF_965202585.1 Thalia democratica | reverse complement strand
AAACCATATTAGAATAAAAAAATAAACTTAAACTGCTTAAAAAAGTTCTGAAAATTAAAAAAAAATATTTAATTAAGCGCATTAGCTTTCAATTGTACGTTATAAATTATATTTTCAATTGCCTTAAATACTTAAGTCTTAAATTAAAAGTTCAAAATAAAACACCACAAATATTTCTGTTGTAAATATTTTAGTATAATTCTTTCTCTACAAAAATTTATTTATAGGAAATGGTAAAAAAATTTAAACTCACATACTTAATGTAAAAATTTCAAAAACGAAGTATTTTTTTGTAAACCATAACAAACTTTATCTTCAAATTGTCCTTTGACACTAAAGTATACAATTTTTTGCTTAATAACCACTTACTACCCATTAACTTGCTAAAATTGCCTTAATGAAGTGATATCCAAAATGAAGGGAAGTTTATTCGACAGATTAGGTTACAAACAAACATGCTTTAGTTAATTTTTTATTGGTTTTATTTGGTAACATTTTTGTTTTAAACTTTTAAATTTATACATTTTTGAATGTTTTTAAATGTTTTATTCTACATTTACAATACAACTTTGTTTAACTGATTATTAACAGCTTATACGAAAAACAAAAAATATATTTTTTACAAAACGAAAGTAAAAACGTTTTAGACTTATAAAAGCAAAAAGCTTGTTTATTAGACACTTTTGTTTAACACACAACAAAACGTTTTTTAGTCAAAAATAACATAATATTATGCATCTTTTGCTTGACAAGGTTGTCAAACTCAAGTGTACAATACACAGTTTGTATCTACACAAATTTATCATAATCTTTTATTTTGTTTCAGCTAGCCTGACGGTGTGAAAACGGAAAACGAAAACTTACACTTTTTTGTCAAAACAAAATCTTATGGATTGTACATGTTTGTTTAACTTACAACATAAGATATTGTTTAATCGAAAAAATATTATGTTGTATAAAACAATTGTTTGAAAAATTTGATAAAACAAGACTTTTGTAAACTAAGGTAATGTTCTTTTTTAAATATGTATATGGATTAGCTCAAATAAGGGTAACTTGTTTTTGATAAAAAGTAGAATGATAAAGTATGCAAAAATAAAATTTATAAATAGACTTAAAGCACATTTATAACTATTGCTTGTTATTAAGACTTAAAACAACATGAAGTTATTTTATGCTTTATTGAATAAATATCTAGTGATCTAAATAAAACAACAAATAGTATTTAAAATTAAAATGATCGAAAAGTGTAAATATTGACAACAGTATTGTGATAAACAACTTGTCTTTCGCTCAATCAATTTCAGTATAGAGCTTTAGATAACAAATTTTTAAAACCAGACAAAATTTATATACAACAACATTATTTAAAGCTGTAAAAGCAAATCTTAAACGTCGTTATCATAATTTTAAGTTGTTATTGTGAACTTTATTTTATGCAAACATAAACTCTAAACTTAAAACACATGCAATTTCTAGATTGAAAGTATCAAGACAAACATAAACATTGTAAATAATGGGATGATAATTTAAATAAACTCAAGTGTTTTATGCTTATATGTTTTCTACTCAAAGTTCTAATAAAATTTTAGGCTACTCTTAAAAAGTTATTTTTTATCTAGTCATAGGTATTTACATGTTTACGATAAGACAAGTTCAAAATCAACCTGCGTTAAAAATCCACCCAGTCAAATTCGAGAATTGTTTACCGATCGAGGGTAAGGGTTAGGGGTAACAGTAATTGTAAAGAATAATAAAAAATAAAACAAAAAAAAATCGAAAAATATATAAAATAAATTAATAAATAAAGAAAAAAAAGGTGGATTTTGAACGTGGGTGCACTTTGATCGGGCGGTTTTTGAACGCGGTAGGATTTCGATAGTATACCGTAATAATTATGTAAATTTAAATGGCTTTACACCAGATGATGGCAAATACTTAGTATTTACACTATTTTGTATTGTTTTTTTTGTCGAGATAATTACACAAAATATATCCATGTTAAATTTTATGTTGAATAACAAAGTTTCACATAAATAGTGTATTCATGAAAATAGGTTTACTACTTGAGCGATTGTGAACTGAACAAAAGTTCCAAAAGTTATTTCAAAACTGTCTAATTTATTATCTAATTATAACATGATTTTGACCTAACTCTCACTGACCGTGGTAAAATGATATATCCTATTAATCTTATTATTATTTAAGCTTTTTTTTTAATTTTCAAAGTTTTAATAAACACCTAACAAAAATTAATTTCACATAAGTTGATAACTCCCGATGGAACGTTGGTTTAACAATTAAAAATTTAAATAACCATTCTTTAAGTTAACTGTTTTGAAACCTTTAAACTTTGTTTTAGAATCAGGCACACAAGATATTTTACTTAATATTGAACAGTTAAACATATCATTTTTGTTAAGATAATTCTGTGTAAAATGAATGATTTTCAAAGAAATTCTTAAAACGAATAATAGGGGTTTTACTAATTGCCTAAACTTAGTTTTCAAAATATTCCTACTATTATTGTACAATGATTAACGCGATAGTGTAAATTTAGAGGTTTTTACAGTTTAATTAACTTTTTTGTATTTTGTGGTTCAACAAAGATGACCAAAATATGTTTTTTGAAAAGGTATAAATAGTTTCATGTATTTAAAACTTTTCTAGTTAATAGTTTTACAAAAGTATATATTTTTATTTATTAAAACAAATATTTCCGCAATTAAGATGCAAATTTTATTTTTTTAATAGTTTAGATCAAAAACAATTAAAATGGTTTCTTAAAATTTTAATCAAGTTTTTTATACAGTGTACAACTTTTCAAAGAATAAAAAAAAATTCAGCTTAAGAAATCAGAAACATATTTTAGTACTTTTGAAATACGTGAAAATTGAAAATTTTAGTAAGTTGTCATAAATTGTTTGATAATATTCATTTCGAACAAAAGTACATGGTTAAACATAAAACTAATAAAAAAACCATTATGGACATCTTAGATGTTATAAAAACAGCATAAGTTAAATTTATAATACACCTGTTCATTTTTAAATTACATATCCAATACTTTGAAACATTGATATTTTACATTGTTTAAAATTTATCTGCAAATCTTTATTATTACTATTGACGAGGACATTTTCTGTAGCATTCAAAACGAATATTGTAAGCTTTGACGTTCGGTTTATTGAGATTAAAGCCTATTTATGTTTTAAATAAGGTCAAGTTATTATAACTATTAATATAATTACGGTAATTTTTTTTATAAGTTATTTGATAAAAAATTATCCAAAAAAGATATACTAGTTGTATTAATTGTAAACATAAACTTATTGTTTTAAGTTTATTTTTTTACTACGTTTTGTAGATTAACAATTTTAGAAAAGTATTACAACACTTAAATACACTTGAGTCACACAACTATAAACAAGTAAACAAAACTAAAAAACGGTTTTACTTATTAGAAACATATTGGATTAATTGGATAATTTATGAGTATTAATTCTTTTATTTATTTTGTATAATGAAAATGATTGAGTAATTCAAGTTTATGTATCATATGTAATAATTTACAGAAAAAAAATTAAAAGTAATGATTCATCAAAGAAAAAACTTCAAAAATTACATTATGAGAATTAACTTAATCTTTAAAAATTGATTAAAGTGTTTTAATGATATCTGAATGCTTTATTAACTTAAAGAGTTCAAATTCTTTCATAAGGTAAATCTCACTTGTTTATATATATTTGTTTTATAACTCTCAATTTTAAATGTCAGCATAGTGTTGCAATCATATATCAACGGGTGTGGACTGGTACAAATGTCAAATGCTGTTTAGGATGTTTTAGCTCAAAATTAGTTCGTGCAATTTGTCACTCTAGTATCTCACCCATTAAACAGGTTAATGAAAACACTTTATTTTTAACTAAGTTTTCTCTTTATACTGTTATTTAATAAAACATTTCGTGATAAAATTCTTCTAACATCAATGTTTTACTTGATGTTATTACAATTTGAATAATATAACAGTTTACAATCTAGTTTTTAACATTTTATGAAAAAAATAAGATAATTGTATAACCATTAAGTTATGATTTAAATTTTTTATGTTAACAAGTTTTAATCTAGATCACGTAAGTAAAAATAAGAACAACCTTTGGTTAATTAGATTCGTTTGATATGCTTTTCTGATAATGTTTTACAGCTTTTATATCTTTTAAATCACTTTAAAAGATATAATCAAGTATAATTTTATACCTTTTTGTTTTTAACAACAAACATAATTGTTAAAAATTGGTCTATCCCAACCAATAAGCGTAAAAATACTTAACAATAAACGAAAAAAAATCTTTTTTTTATCTAAATAGCATTTTCTGCGCTTAAACTGACGTTACAATATGTCTTAACGCAAAAAGTTGTACTGTGTAAGTGCTAGTCTTAAAGTAATTTTTTCTAATCTGTTCAACTGTAAAAGTAATAATTACAAAACAAAATAGTTTTTACTTTGAATTTTATGTTAGTTTGAATTAAATTATGAGCAATTAAAAACTAAAATTATAGCACCTTTAATAAAAATAATCTTCAATTAGGGATTATAACCTAGCCTAATTAATTAAAAAAGTCTTTCTTTAAAACAATGTTTAATGAATTGATTTTCTTTATAACAAAACATACTACTTTTTGTACCAAATTATCAAGAGAAGCAAGTTAAGATCGAAAGTTTGTTCAATTTTGAAGCTGTAGACTTTCAAAAAATATTATCCAGAAAATTCAAAAGTTATATATTCATTATGAAATTTATTAATAAAACTTTATTTAATTATCGTTATGATTATTTTTTAAGTATTATGTTTTGTAATTACATCAATAACTATTTTTTTGTGAATTTTTCCAATAAATTACTGCTATTAATATTGTAATAAGTGTTTTATGATTAGCAGCAAAAACGGTTTTTCAAATATATAAAACTTTTTTTATTTACGGTATATCAACTTAATTTAAAAAAAAAAACAGTTTAAAATAATAAAAATAATAGTTTATTAATACTTTTTAATTACTAAATTTATAAAGTTCTACTATTACCTTATGTACACAGTAGTATCAAACTTAAGAATTAAAAATATAAGTTACAAAACATTAATATATCAAAAGGAACTCAACATAATATTCATTGTTGGTAATACTTAAGTTTGCCATGACGTGAATGGTGTTTATAAAATAATTAAAAACAAAAATACATTCAAACCAACTTAAAACATTAACTTGTTATATTTAAGTTTTTTGCATGTCTGTTGGTGTAATAGTAGCGAAAGATATTGTAAAAATGTATACATACAAGTACAAAGGGTTAGAGAATCTTGTTTAGTGAGGTTAAAATAAATAGTTACTTGACTAAATACTAAAACAGAAAGTTTTATTACCTTTTTCTTTAGATAAACTTTTATTTAGAAAAAGCTGAAAAATATTTTTATTTTATGGAAAAAACTTTACTATTTAAAAAATGAGTACAAAAATAAAAGCGTTTTAAGACTTGTTGTTAATTTTAAGCAGTAAAAACATACGAATTAATAAAATTCTGTTCAAACTTTGACAGAATAATAAACATTCAAAAATAATTAATTACTCTTTGCATTAAAAATACACATTCTAAATCATTTAAAATAATTTTAACTATAGATAACCCATTACTTCTTGTATGGTTTCTAAAAGCTTTAACAATTGTATAGCTAAAGTTCTAAGTATTAAAAAGTTTTTGCTTTTTGTTTTAATACTTATACATCAAAAAATTAAAACGTTGCGTGCATACTTATAACGTCCCTTATAATTAGCGAAATTATTTACAGTAGCAGTAGTAAGAAACAGGAGTAAGTATAACTTAAATGTGTCACAAATAGTCTATAGGTGTCATAATACGCACAATGTATTAGGACCAAGTTATGATCTTTAATTGCTAATTAAATTAAAATTGCATAACAATTAGACTACAGTCGTTTCAAGTACAATAGCATTAAATGTTAATTTTTTTTCCCACGAGAGATATCTTAAAGATATCGATAAAGGGGCTTTAAAGTTAACTTTGTTTTCATATCACAAATTATTTTTTTTAAATATTTTTTGTGTAAAAAAAACTACCACTTAATAAAAAAAAATTGTTTACTACTTACTTTTAATAAATGCTTAGTAAACAAAATGTAATAAGAAATTAACTTGATTGTTATACTAAGAAAAGTATTATAATAGTTGTCTTTTCTAATTGAAATTGAGAAAATTTGATTTGTTGAAAAAGTTGCATTTAGAAGCAAAGTTTAGCAAAAGTACAATAGATAGTGTCGTGTTCAAAAACGTTATATTTTTTATTAAGCTAGTTAGCTTAGTATTACAACTATATTTTTCTCTACTTATGCAGTAAAAAACTAATATCGTTTTGGTGTTTTATAACAAACTTATTTCTTAACTTTTATCAATCTTCGCCAAAACAACAACAATAACTAATTTCTAATAAATCATGTATATAAAATATAAATCGCATTCTCATTTAAACTCTAAACCCCTTTTTAATAAAAATATGACTTGTATAAAGATAATTTTCAACTATATATAGGCTTTCACACTATAAGGCAAAAAAAAGCAGTAATATTTACAACTTTCTTTATAATAAAAATAAAGTTCAAACATATTTTATTTTAAGCTTCTTGAGATGTTTAATACTATCTTTAAGTTGTTCTTAAGTTTTATATGAACTGAATCAATTTTAGATCTTTAAATTTTAAAATCAATTATTCTAATAAGATTAATTAAGATCTAAACTTAAGCCAAAACATTAAAATTAATTTAAATATTTTTAAAAAGTCTTTAAACTGCTTAAAGCTACATTTAAAGGCAATCATTAAAAACAATTTTATCTTCAAAAATACGAAGGATATACTGGATTAAGTTTTTTATTTTGTGAGTTCTAAACGCATTAAAATTACACGTTGTAAAGACTAATTAATCTTATTTATTAAATCAAATATGAAAGAGTTTGCTGTGTTTTCAAAGGTTTGATGTTTTTTTTTTTGTTTGATTTAGCTTATGTTTTTTTATTTACATTTTCTAAGTTGTTTAACCATTTTGTTTTATATCTCTTACACGAAGGTAAATAAAATTATTTTTTAAACGTGTAAATTAATTATCGTTGAAAACATACCTATAACAAAACGGTTTAAATATAAACCACAAAAAATACTTGTAAATCTAGGTTTTCAAATGTGTAACAATATTTTTGCTATTCTAGTTTTAAATTAAATGATAATCTAAAGTAATTTAAGGTTTTTATAATCCTGTGTTATATTTTTGAAATTTAAACACTGTTAATGTCGAAATCGGTAGGTTTTTTAGTTAATTGTAAACTTTAAGGTTTACAGTTGCTTAAAAATTTAAGTCAAAAAAGATTAATCTTAATTTCATGCGTACTCTTATTGGCTTATCTCTTATTGGCTTATCCAAAAGGTACTGACAAAATGTGTTTTTATTGTAAAACGCCTAATTCTAATGACCAATAAAACTTATTTAAAAGTTTTCATTTAAAATTATTCATGTATTGTTTGTATTTTTATGCTAATGTTCTAAAAATCTAATTTTAAACTACAATTTTGATACAAAAACTAAAACAAAATTATTTTGTGCTATTTTTACATGAAATAAATTTCTGTGTAGCAGACTAAAACAAAAATAAAAGGTTTCAAGCTTTTTTGTGTTTCTGTAAACAAAGTAATTTATTTTTAGTTAATTCAAAAAATAAAAGTTTTTCGCTTAATAATTTTGTATTTAATAAATAAAAAGACAACTATTCTGTTTCGAATTTAAACACCTTATATGCATTTTGTCATTTAAGCGGTTTAAAATAAAAATTTTAATGATAAACTTAATTTCTTTTTAACAAAAATACAAAAATGCTTATAAATGAGTTACTTACAAAAATAAAACTTTTTAAATTGTATCTTTGATATTCAAGTTCTTTGTCTTTAAAGTGTTTTAATTTTGGTTGTTGAATCTTGTAAACAAAAACTTTCATTTTTTAGAGTTTATTTTTGTTGCAGCCATACACTTAAAAGTATTGTTATTTAATTAAAAGGATTATATAGAACAAAATTAATGTTATTGTTTGTATTTTGAATCTTTAATGTTAAACCAGATGTATCATGAGTTTCTCTTAAAATTTATTAAAAATCAGTTGATAATTTTCTTTAAAACTTTTATTTTGCTATTCAATTAAGATTATATTACTAAACTATCTCACCTAAGAGTAACGATAATTTGTAAAAGACAACAAACAATTTCAAACGTGCATTTAAGTAACAGTAATGTATTTAAAATACTTTAATAAAAATTACAAGACAATATCTTGTGTACAAAAATATTAGAATAAGATAAATGTAAACAGTGAAAACAGTTACTTTCAAAAATACTACTAACTAAATTATCTTTAAAATTAATTATTTAATTCAGCTATAAAATTTTATTGACTTTGTTTTTTCGAACTACCATTTTCTAATGATTGTTTCGGTATTTGAATGCAATAAAGCAGAAAAAAAAATACGCTTTAGACAATAAGTGATTTATTTTGAACTAATTTTTAAAGCAGTTTGTAAAACCTCAAAGTTGAAAATAAACTAAAAGTTCTACTTATTTTGACTTCAACGGTGTTTGAAATTCAAAAAAATACACAAAATTATACAAATCTTAAATTAATTTAGATTATCATCTACTTAAAAGCTAGAAAAGCAAAAAAATGGTGTTATATTTTTAGAAATCCATATTATACATCGGTTTTTCGTGGTTTATCTTTAAATTGTGTTGTTTAATACGTTAAACTTTAGACGATAGTTCAAATGCAGATTTAAACAGTAATTTTATTAGTTTCAAATAACAGATAAAATAAAAGGATATAAAATTTCAAAATTGTTAATAAAAAGGAAAATTAGCTAAATCACAAAAAAAACTTAATTTATTACATTTTTTGTATTTTTGAAGATTAAACTGTTTTTATCGTTTGCTTTTAAATTAATTCTTTATCAGTTAAAGTGATTTAAAAATTCTTTAAATTAATCCTAAAACTTTGGGTTAAGTTTAATAATCATTTAATTCTATTTTAAAAACTGTTTTTAATTTTTGAATTTTTTAAAAATTGATGTAGTTCATATAAAACTTAAAAACAATTTTAAAATTGTAGTAAACAGCTAAAAAATAGCTTAAAATGAATAGTATTTGAATTATCTGTTTATTGCGAAAAAATTGTAAAGACTACTTTTTTTACGGCCTTCTAGTGTGAAAGCCTATATATTTTTTAAGTTTTTTTTATGCAAGTTATACTTTTATAAAATTGTGTTTGTAGGTTATATATTTTACGTCCATGATTCATTATAAATTAAATGTTGTTGTTGCTTTACAAACATTTATAAAAGTCAAAAAATAACTTTAATTTTAAACATCTAATTGATATCAAATTTTTTACTGCATAAAAAATTATGTTGTAATTATAAAATAAATAGGTTTATAAAAAATATAAAGTTCTCTGTTACAATATTATTAATTGTAATTTAGTTACATAAATTTAACTAATTTTAATCAAGAGAATAAAAACTAAATTTAAACTTTGCCATTGAAGCAACTTTCTTAAATTTTCTCAATTACAATTAGAAAAGAGAACTATTGTAATACTTTTATTGTATAACGATTAAGTAAATTTCGTAATTACATTTTATTTATTAAGCGTTTATCATAAATTTAAAAAATAAGTTTTTTTATTAAGTGATAGTTGTTTTACACAAGAACTGTTTGTTGTCTGAACAAAAAAAATATTTTGTGATATCAAAAAAAGTGTACTTTAAAGCCCGTTATCCGATATCTGTTTCAATAAGTCTCTCATGGGAAAAAATAAAAGTTAAAAATTTAATACTTTTGTACTTGTAACTAATGTACTCTTATTATTATACAAATTAGATTAGATTATATACAAAATTATAACTTGATCCTACTATGTTGTGCGTATTGTGACACCTCTAGGCTATTTGTGAAATATTTAAGTTGTTTTACTTACTTCGGTTTTTACTACTGCGACTATAAATAAATTTGCCACTATCGTGATGTTATAAGTATGCACGCAACGTTTTGTTTGATGGTATAATTATAAAAAAAAGCAAACATTTGTTATTATTGAGAGCTTTTGCTATAAAGTTATTTAAGCTTTTAATAACCATACAAAAAGTAATGGGTTATCTCTAGTTAAAAAGCTTCTTAATGATTAAGAATGTGTATTTTCCAATACAAAATATAAATAATTATTTTTTAAAGTTTTTTGTTCTGTCAAAGTTTGAACAAAATCTAATTAATTAGTATGTTTTCACTGCTTAAAATTAGCAATACGTTTTAACACGCCTTTTTAAAATTAATGTTTAAAATTATATTATTTCAATAAAAAAAAATTTAACTTTTTTTAAATAATAGTTTATCTAAAGAAAAAGATAATAAAACTTTCCATTTTAGTATTTAGTCAAGTAACTAATTATATTGACTTCACCAATTAATATATTTTTAACCGAATGTATTTGTATGTATACATATTTGAAATACATTTCGCTACTATCACACCAATAAACATGAGAAAAACTTAAATAAAACAAGTATATGTTTGAAATTAGATTAAAATTTAGCCTGAAAAAGTATTAAAACACGGAGAGTAAATAATAATCATTAATTTCTAAAATAAATACATTATAACTGTTGAAAACATTGAAGTTTATAACCTTTGTACATAAATGTACAACAACATTTTCATAGTAACCTTAAATTTTCTTAGAACTTAAAATATAAAACACAAAAACATACAAGACTTAAGTTTACTTTAACTGTCAACCAATGAAATACTTAAACAGAGTAAATAAATGTGTTTTTATATTTCCATAAACCCAGACTTTACATATGTTTTGAATTGCTATGATTTCATAAGAAAAAGTTTGAAATATAAGAAAGCAATAAGCTGTTACGGATTTTACTGCTTAGTTAAGTACTTTATTTCCTTTTTAAAATTGTTTAATAGTTTTTTAAAAAGCGCGTAGAATTTTTGACATAATTCGTTTAAAACATGATTTTGACTGCTTTAACCTAAATATTTTACTAAAAGCATTCTTTTTATATGCCTTTAAAAAAATTAATATCAAACAACATCTTAAGATGTAATTCTTTGCAAATAAAGTCCAAAAAAACCACTTAATGAAAACTTACCTAATTTTTAAGGATAAAAACAGCATTGTTTATAAAGCAATGAAAGAGAAATATCTATAAGAAAGGTTTTTGTCTACGTCAGAGTTATAATTTAATCTAAAAAAAATTTAAAAACCACGAACAACTCTTAGTTTTTAAAAACGATGCATTATTTCGAAGTCAACGGAACGTAAAAAGTATTAAAAAAAATGTTTTAATATTTAAACAACAAAATTCAAAAACACCGTTTTTAAAAACAATATAAGTATTTATTTAGCGCACTAAGATTAAACCACTTTTTGAAATTACATTATTTGGTTTTAGTATAACAAAATGATTTATGCTCTAAAAATTATTTTTGTTTAACTACATCTACTAAAGTTATCAACCTTGATATTTTTTTGATTTATTTAAATTATACTTTTAATAATTTAACCTTGGAAAAACATTTTTAAGCGGTGAAAAATGTATTTCTTTAATAAAAACAATAACACTTTTTAGATATTATTGTGCGTTACTCATTTTATATCTTTTTCTTAAACTTGTAAGTTGTAGTAAAAAAAACTCATATTCACTTAATTTATGTTGAACAAAAATTATTTTGGTTGTACTGCAAAACAAACAATTAGTCATAAAAACGATTGAAAAATTTTAAAATATCTACGTCATTAATTAAATTGATAACTATTTGTTTGTTTTTGTTTACACTTTTACGTTCATTTAAATTATTTTAACGTGAAAAAACAATTAATTAAAACTTTTTGCAATTTTATAAAATTGAATTCACTAAACATTTTGTTTTTGATGAGGAGTAAGATTATTTAAAGAACAGTTACACAATGTTTGTATAGTTTTACGTATTTCAGTTCGTAAATTGATAACACCCCTTACAAAAAAATTAATTTTGATATAATATTTTATTGTAATATTTGCTGCTAATAGTAAAAAGTAACTCTTGGTGCATTACAAGCTTTATGAGCATTACATTTTAGAAGTTAAACATTGATTGGACTAGTTTTATGTTTTTTTTTTAAATTTTTATCATTTTTTAGTGAACTGAAAAAAAATCTTAATTTTATGATAAAATATACAAACATTTAAAAAAAAATTTTGAAGAATAGTTTTGTGAATACTGAAAACAAACAAGTATTTAAAAAAATTACAAGTGTACTATGTCATGGATTAAAGCGATTGAGTAGTTATTTCCTTAGTTTTGTTTAAACCTTAAAAACTTTTTGCTTGTTACGTTACTAAGATAAGAATAATTGGGAACTATTTTATAAATTAATAAAAACAGCTTGCTTTAAGTAAACGTTAACAGTTTGTTTTTTGTTCTTAAATTTTATTATTTAAACGACACTCGAAATATTAAAAATAATTTTCGAGGTTTTATAACTTCGCATTTGTCATATGATTTACATTGTTTTAAATCAAAAACAATTATGTAAGGAATTAAATTTAGTAGAGAAAAAATCTATAACTAACTTTAAAATCAACTTTAGTGTACAAAAAAATTATGAAAAATCTGTTTTAGTAGAAAAGTGAAGTAAAAAATACATTTTAACTAAAATGATTAGTTCCTTTATGAATATAAAGTTTAATATTTAATTTTTTAATTAGTTTGAAACTAGATAAAATACAAACGAAAGTTTAAATTTACTTTTAGGTGTAGTTTTTTTTTTTTAATATTTATTGTTTAAAGCTTAGTTGAGTTTTGATTGCATAGTCGGAGTAAACTAAATTTTGAAAATAACATAGATTTTTTTTCGATAAACTATAAATAAAAAAATTATGTAAACTGATTTTTTTAATAAATATTATTTATAAAGAGCAACATATAACTTTTTTTCAGCAGTTTTTAACATTTTCAATTTAGTTTATAGACTTTTATTAAAGTTGTTACTTTCGTAGCTTTTAATATTTTGATAACCTTTTATTAGTATTTTGGCTAACAAGCTTAATTATATAGGTTAGAGCAGTTTTTTTTTAACTTTTTGAATTCAATTGTACAGTATATTAAAAATCAAAATTTACTAAATAATGCTTATTGAAAGAAGAAAGTTAACACTTGTAAAAGACGTATATTAACTTGATTTTAAAATACGCGAGTTTTAAAAATTGTTAACAGAAAAAAAAACCTTTATTTGTTATTGACGTAAAAAGTTTTCAAAATGACTACTACTGAACATCAACAATCAGTTATTAATATAGCATTATCAATCTAGAGGTTAGTTTAGCAAATTAGCTAGACATTAAATCTTTTTGTGAAGTATTTAAATAAATAATTAAAACAAGTTATTTTAAGTATAATAATATTCTGACAACATAAAAGTTAGTTATTTCTAAACTAAAGCATTTTATATGATAATATCAAAAACACAAAACAAACTCAAAATAAAGTGGTAAGAGTTTATCAAAACATCTAACGACCGAAAAAGACTTATTTTGTGATATCAAGTGAGATTGAACTTCAAAAGCCTTAATTTAAATCTGATTAAAGCAATCTCTCATGAGAAAAAACTCAAAACTTAATCTATAGTACCAGATACGAAAATCCCCTAGTTTAAATCGATTTCGCCTTCATTAAAAACTATAAAATAATAACTTGATTCTAATATGTAGTGCGTATTATTTTACGTCTAAACTATGTGACACTTTTTTACTTGCTATATTAAGAACTGTTTTTGCTACTGCTATGACATAATAAAATAATTATCGTCCAATGTTACGTAATATATGCAGGTGAAACAGATTTTTTACAATTGGAGTAGTTGTTAAAACTCAGTTTAATAACTTTTCGACTTAACATATTAAAGCAGTTTTTATCTAGGAAAAATTTGAAAACTTTGAATATTAGTTTGTATAATACATACTTGAACATTAATAATCTCATCATAAAGTTAACGTAACTTACAAACAATCAATGCTGAACGTTTATTTAAAAAAAATGCGTATTAATAATTAAAAATATAAAAAACTAAACTAAACAAACTCAGTATGCTGCAGACAGGCGTAAGTAAATGTTGAATTAAAAGCTTCATTTCTATATAAAATAACTTTTTTATCTAATATGACGGTAGAAATACTAAAATTATTCCTTGAAACACTAAATTAGATCTTTTTTTTTTAATAGCATAAAATGAAGTTTTCGAGGTTTTACTTAATTAAAATACAAAAACCTTAATGACAGAAAACTATATTCAAACATTATAAGTTTTGCATATAATCTTGCCGTAAAGTGTTTATATTTTGATGGTTACTACAGCTCAGCAAAATACTAATGTACTTTCCCAACTACTTTTAGAAGCTATTTCTGTTCATATTAAAGGTTTTAAATACATAAAGATTTTAAATATTGATGATTTTAATGAAAACTCAAGTTCTACCGACAATAAAATGTGCACAGAATCTATCTTTATTAAAGCAGTATTTGATTATTTTTTACAGCATATTATTACGGACAACAATTTTACTAAAGATAGTTAAACTAAAAGTTATAATAACTTTATACTTAACAAAATATACTACTAACTACTTTTTGAAGTATTATACTTTTTGTTATTACTGTTTTTTTATTACTTTTATTGTCAACTACTATTGGTATCAAAAAAGTTGTAAAAAAATTGATAAACAATTTTTTTTATCGTTACTAAGTAAAATAAGTAGAATTTATGTAAAAATATTTTTAGTAAATAATCCAACTTTGGCAAACAGTTATAATATAGATAGATTTAAAATTATTAAACTTTTTAATAATGTTTTTGATTTAATTAAATGAGAAGCCATTTGTATTTTGTAAAGGAAACCCGTTTTATGTAAGCAAAAAGATTTTGACTCTACTGTTTTTTTATATTCGTCACATTTATAAGAATTGTTTTCGTTTTATTATTTTAAGTTTTACTGTAGATCAATTATAACGAAAATGGACTTATTTTGTTTTAATTTTTACTAATTGCTTTTGTCTTTTATTAATCTCTTAATTACTTTATGATTACTTGATTTCTTGGTTGTTATATAAGTGAGTAAAATTTTATTATTTTTTATTATTGTACTCTACTGAGAGAATTGGTCGAAATATATTTAGTGTTTTTGAAAGTGTGTGTCTTGTATAACTTATTGTAAAGATATTTTTTACATTGCAAATAAAACACAACACAAATAAAAAATTCAAAGTATGAGTATATATCAAAAAAATTTAAAAATAACTTTTTTGTAACCGGATATACCATTGATATCATTGATTAACTGAGTGAAACTTTTTTTTAATAAACTCATAAAAAAACATATATGTTAGTACTTCAGATAATGAAATGTCTCAGAAGTATGTCTATCTTAGAAACTAACAACTAAATAAACATTATAAACTTCAATTAAGTAGACATGTTTTTTGATAATGAGTTGTAATTACTGAGCTAAACTCTATTAAAATTAAAACCAACATATGTCTTTCATCAATAAAGTTTGAAGTAGAGTTTAAAAAAGTAATACACAATTTGAGTATAGTTTTTGTTGGTTACTACACTGTGTTTGAACTTAGGTTAATCGTTTTAAAAAACTTGATTTTCCTTCATGTTAGTGTCAATAGTACTAACTTTAGCTACAGTTAAAATTACATTCAGACAAGTAGTTAATAAACAAGCTTTTAAAATTATTTAAGTAAGAAATTTATATACTCGTTTTACAAAAACTATTAATCTTTTTTTATTTTTCTCAATTATTTTTAAAGTTATTTCAGTTCATTATGGAAGTTAATGTGCGTTTAGCTTAATTAAATAATTATTGATTTTAAATGTTTCAGATTAAAAAACTGAGATAAACCTTAAATATACCAATTTTATGCGGTTTTAAAAAAGCTATCAATCTTCTAAACGTAGTAAAAATATTAAAGTCTGCAATACAAAAAAATAAATATTTTGTTTGTAGTCGTAATTGTTGATGATAATCGTATTGTATCTCTAAAACTAAGTTGAACTCACGTTTATAACATTATGTCTGTTGATAAAAAGTATTACCCGATTGCTGTAATATCATGTACTGTTCTTTTTTATTATTTTTTAGTTTACTGTTTAGTAGTTTTATAGACATTACTAAAAGAACTATAATATGATTGGCATTACCATATCTATAGGTAAACACATGTTTTAACTTTGACAAAAAATTTAGAACAAAATTAGAGTAACACAAAACACGGAAAGCTGTTGAAAGACCTGTTGAAATACGACTTAAAAAAAATAATGCCTATAAAAATAAGGTGTTACTTTTGAATGCATAAGTTTTACTAAAAAGTATATTAATTTAAAAAAAAATATATATAAATAATGTTTTATAGTATAATTTAAGTTTTTAATTAATAACTTTAGATTATATTTTACTTATTTTTTACTAAATTTCTAAAAACTTTTAGACCATTTTTAATGAAATGAAAAATTTAGTAGCCAGACCTCATATTTTTTATCAATTAAATTGTAAATTTTGGTCTCTTTGTAAAATAGTATCATATAAAACTGATATTATCTAAAATATTTGACCGCAATGCTAACAGTTATGTAACAAGTTATTATAAAGTTTTTCAGTTATATAAAGCTTTTTTTATTGGCTGATATAAAGGGTACTGACGAAATGTATTTTTATTGTAAAGGCCTAATTCTAATAACTATTAAAATTTTACTTAAAGTATTATTTCATGGTTAATCATGTAGTATTAAATTTTTTATTTACAATTGTTCTAAAAAACTAATTTTAAACTTTAGTTTTGATATTCAAAGTTATAATAATTAATTTTTTTTGCAAATTGTGTGTAGCTGACTATATAATTCTATATGTATTAAAAATGTTTAAGCTTTTTGTAAATAAGTTATTTAATCAAATTATTTCTAAAACTTTATGTTTTAACTTGACACTATTGTATTTAACTAAATTATTAGACAATTAATTGATGTCGAATTGAAAATATTTCTGATCATATACACGGTTTTATAAAATATTAATAATGAAACTTAGTATTTTGTTTTAATAAATTTTGAAAATGCTTATAAGTCAATTAGTTATAAAATAGTTTAATTTTTAAAACTTAAGTCTTGTATGTTTTTGTGTTTTATATTTTAAGTTCTAAGAAAATTTAAGGTTACTATGAAAATGTTGTTGTACATTTATGTACAAAGGTTATAAACTTCAATGTTTTCAACAGTTATAATGTATTTATTTTAGAAATTAATGATTATTATTTACTCTCCGTGTTTTAATACTTTTTCAGGCTAAATTTTAATCTAATTTCAAACATATACTTGTTTTATTTAAGTTTTTCTCATGTTTATTGGTGTGATAGTAGCGAAATGTATTTCAAATATGTATACATACAAGTACATTCGGTTAAAAATATATTAATTGGTGAAGTCAATATAATTAGTTACTTGACTAAATACTAAAATGGAAAGTTTTATTATCTTTTTCTTTAGATAACCTATTATTTAAAAAAAGTTAAATTTTTTTTTATTGAAATAATATAATTTTAAACATTAATTTTAAAAAGGCGTGTTAAAACGTATTGCTAATTTTAAGCAGTGAAAACATACTAATTAATTAGATTTTGTTCAAACTTTGACAGAACAAAAAACTTTAAAAAATAATTATTTATATTTTGTATTGGAAAATACACATTCTTAATCATTAAGAAGCTTTTTAACTAGAGATAACCCATTACTTTTTGTATGGTTATTAAAAGCTTAAATAACTTTATAGCAAAAGCTCTCAATAATAACAAATGTTTGCTTTTTTTATAATTATACCATCAAACAAAACGTTGCGTGCATACTTATAACATCACGATAG
>NW_028140712.1:0-18069 GCF_965202585.1 Thalia democratica | reverse complement strand
AATTGTAACAAGATAATAAATAATTGCGAAGCTGACTAATTAAGCAAACAAAAAACAAGTAAACTTAAGAAACAATCTATTAAAAACTAATCAAACTTATCAAATTAATAACAAAAATTTGAAAAGATAATTATAAAAAATTGGACTTTTTCAAAACTTTAAGCGTAACTTTAAAATCTTTACTAGGACGTAGTTGACTATTCAGCTTCGGTTTTTTTTTTATCATAGTTACCATAACCACTAATAAGCTATTTAATTTTTTAATAATTTGAATACATTGAAACACTTGAAAGTTTTATCATAATTTAGGCGACAGACATCATATTACTTTTATTTTTACAAGGTATAAATTTAACTAATCTTATCAGATACAATAACAAAAAACTATTTCCTTATTTTATAGATACTATCAAGTATCCTTCTATACGTTTGTTTCACAAAAAGAGAAAAACTGTTTTTTATTGTAAATTTGTGAACTTTTATGTTATGTGAAGTAATTGGATAGTTAAAATAAAACAAAAAGTTGCCGAAAACGCTAAATAACACTAATAAGTAAAACTATTTTAGTTAACAAAACTTAAATTTTCTAAAATGATTAAAATAAAAATATTAATTATGAGTAAAACTAAAACTTTATGGAGTTTTGTCGCGAACCCTAAGCGATATTGATATACAAAACAAAAACTAAAAAACTTAACTAAAAAAAAGACCACAATATTAGCTTTAGTTTTATGTAAACGCTAAGAAGATAAATTAAAACTGTAAAAATACTTCACAACAAAAATAATTAGTATTAAATTAGTTTTTAAGTTATAATATTTTTTTAAAACACTTTATTTCGAAACTTTTTGATCTTAATATTATTTATACATAGCTTTGAATACATTGAAAAAACTAAAACTAAAAATCTTAACTAAAAAAAAGACCACACTATTAGCTTTAGTTTTATGTAAACGCTAAAAAGTTAAATTAAAAATGTAAAAATACTTCACAACAAAAGTAATTAGTATTAAATAAGTTTTTGAGTTATAATATTTTTTTAAAAACACTTTATTTCCAAACTTTTTGTTCTTAATATTATTTATACATAGCATGTCTGCAAATAATTCAGAAAACGGAAACCGTTTAAACTGATTAGAATATCAAAATAAAAAAAATAAAGTAAAAACAAATTAAAGATAGTTGACTTCCTGAATGTTTAAAATGGTCTTAAAGAAAATTTCTTACTTTAAAAACTCGGGAAACGTTTGTTTTCAATTAATATATTTTGACAATTATGTTGTAATTTAATATCAAATTGTATTCATACATTTCTGTAATTTATAAAAAACATGAAATAAAGTTTAGTATTAGTTACAATTAATGTGTACAATTTCCAAGTTTAGAAAAACTCTGAATGAAGATTTGTAAAAAAAGAAATGTTATCAACAATTTTAATTTTAAAAGCCATATCATAAGATTTATAAACCTAAAAAGCAGCTATTATTAGTTGAGATAATAATTTTAGCAATTTTAGTACTGTTTTATTTTTTCTAAAATGCCAGAACTTTGATTATACCGCTTTTGGACGATTCTATTTTTTTAATATACAAAACTTTGCAGTTAATTAATGCTGGTAAGCACTAAGACTTCGAGAAGGAAATATTTAAAATATTGTTAGTAAGTTACATCGATTAAAAAAACATAATTATAAAAAAAAAAAGTTTATAGCTACCGTAATCTATGTGAATAATTTTAAGTTAAAAACTGTTTTAAGTATAACAAAAGTTCTGTATGTAATAAAAACTAGATAAAACAACCTTAGATATATAACTTTTTAGTTTTTATAAATTCAAATAAAAAAAGTAAACAGACAGTTTAAAATAAAAAAGTACAAAAATAAACAAATATAGCATTGAATATCTTACATAAACTATATATTTGATTAAATCAAAAAGATATGAAAAACAAAAGTTAAAAAACAAGTATTTTTATGATAACTGATAAATTAAAAATTAGAGTGGAAGTAAGAAACAATCTTAAAAGGCTTAAACATTTAAAATAAATTATAAATTATCTGTCATTTTATATCTATTTATAAAAGATGATTGAGTTTTTTTTTTTTTTGGTTTATGAACACTTTAATTATTTAAAAAAAGTTGATTGTTAAGGTTTATTTAGCCGTTTTAAACTAAGTTGACAAATTTTAGCCTTGTCAAAGCCAAATGCAACTAAAACTAAACTTTATTTTATAACTTGTAATTAATTACTTTACCTGAAACTAAAAACACTATGTTGTAGTTAATTATTTACGATTAAAAAAAAAACTTAATTTCATCGATTCTATCATAAAGGTAATGCATCTAGTTTTATTAAATACATTGTACGAAATAATGTTTTAACTATTATCAATTATTTAGATAAACTATTTTTTACTAGAGTTCGTTGTATTTTAAGTAATAATAAACCTTTTGGTAAGGTTTTCATTGTGATTTTGATTGTTAAATGTAACTTTTACTAAACTTGTTATAATTTTTATTTAGTAAATATATTTAAAAGCAAAATTTTATGTGTTGAAACTAAGTTAGTAAATGCAAATAAAACTAAAACTTTTAAATTTTGTTGCAATTTTTAGATATACTTGCTCAATGTAAGTTAAGTTAGAGTTTAAGTAAAGTGTTGCAATGGCTTAATGCAACTGAAAGTTTCACATAAGATAAAATTACCGCATAAGGATGATAAATGCAACTAAAACTTAAACCTTGTATAAAACGTCGCGTAATACTAGTGCAACTAAAACTTTAAAATTCAATGATTTTTTTCTTTATTTTTTTCAGAAAAATTAAACTTAAGGTTAACGAAACATTTTTTTTCAAGAAGAGATTACGAACTTGAATTATTAATTCAGAAAAAGTATTGCAGTTAAATAACTCAACTCAAACTCAATAGTACTACTATTGTTAAAACAGAGACGTTAAAACTGATTAATATTTGCTAGAACTAAAATATTAATTTAATCATTGTTTTAGTTTCAATACAAAGCTAATATCTACATTATTAATTTTTCAGAACTTAACAATGTCATGCCTTATTTTAAAATAAAACTACTAGTTAATTGTTTTATAATTTTGTTTATTACTAAAACAAAAACGTTTATCAGTTGTAGTTACCAAATGTTTCAATCAAAACCAACACACCATGCAATAACGACAATTTTTTTCTGCAGCAAAACATCAAATAACTATTTATGTTTAAATTAAAATTAATTTTAAAGCTTAGTTATCTTATGAGAACTAACTATAAAAAATATGTTGCTTGTTACGTTTGTTTTATATTTATTACTTCTTTTTTTACTCACTAAATAATTAATACTTATTTTATTCGAAATATGTATTTTTTTTTTCAATATTCTATTAAAGTATTTAAATTTTGCCAAACAAAGTTTAAAATTATTCTACAAAAATATTATTCTAATAAAATATATATTTTTATTTTTCCCAGATATGTTGCGCGGTTAAACAGAAATATAGTATCAATATATAAACTACTAATTTTTTAATTTAAACATGTAGTTAAAACAAATTTACCAAAGTAATCAATTCAAGTTGAAGATTATTATATTCAAATGTTTTATGACGAATTCAGACAACTACTATTATTTACCGATTAAACGGATTGAAACTAGTGTACAGGAAAAGTTTGCAACTTCTATTAGACTAGGACTTCTAAAATTGGATCATTTAAGAAAGTTATATTGACATTAGTCCATCTTTTAAAACTTGCACTAGATATTCAATAGATGGTAGTTTAAATCAAAAAAAAATTATGGGTTGTTTTTTGGAAAACCATTTGTAATTCAAATAGGTCTAATGAAAAAAGTTTTGAGACTCTAGTTAGAATTGAAATGTTATGTCACAGCATGAACCAGCTGTTTTAAATTGGGTAAGTAAGTTATTAAAAATGAAAGACGAAAATATTTTTAAGCAATTATTTTCACATCTATACAATTTTGTGAAGTGTTTTGTTGCTGGTTTTATAATGACGTCACGAAGAACATATACTTTTTTTAATTTACAATCAAGCAATTTGCAACTAAAAAGTATGGAACAAATATGCGACAAAAAAGTTTGACAACCAAAAAATTTGTTACAAAAATGTCTGTAAAAATTTGTAATGAAAAAAATTGAAAATACACAACTTTCAATAAAAAAGTATGGAACAGGTATGCAACTGAAAAAAAAATTGAAAAATATACAATTTCTATGCAACAGCTATTAAACAAAAAGATAATCGATAAACACGCGATTTGCAACAAAAAGTATGAAAAAAAAATACAACAAATAATAAATTGACAGTAAGCAATTCGCAACAAAAAAGTATGAAACAACCAACAAAAAAAATTGATAAACATACAACTCGCAACGAGAAAAATTGAAACAACACAATTTGCAACAAAAAAGTATGAATCAGAAATGTTAATCAAAAAATTGAGAAACATACAATTTGCAACATAAAGTATGAAATAGAACTACAACAAAAAATGACAAACACACAATATTCAGTTAAATTGTTTTCACAAAAAATATTTAACATCATAATGATGTGATATGAATGAAATAAATTAGGTGTTTATTTTTTATTTGCGGTTTATGTGACACAAAAAAAATTGTTATTTCTTTGTTGTTTTATGTTTTACATTTTAATTTTCATAGTAAACACAACCCGTAACTTATAACACAGTTTAGTTATTTAATATTTAAAATGTATGTAAAAGATCTCTAATTTAAATAACTGACTGCTTTATAATACAATAACTAATTACTTTAATTATTTTATATTGTAATAAATATACTCAATATATATGAAATTTAAGTCATTGTGGTTTAATGTATATCGCCGTAACTTGATTATCGGTTAGTGATTTGTATATTTAATAGCAAGTTTGATTTCGTACTTTGTTTTTCAAAAAATATCAATTTTTTTATTTAAACTAAATCTGCTTCCTAGTTGCATCTAACTTTGACTTTGTTATAATTTAGATTTAATCATTATAAGAATTTAATAAATAAAGTATACTTCATATCTAGTTCCTGTGGCTTTTGTTGCTTTACCGTTGTTAAATTTGTTTATTTAATAAATAATGGAAGTTGTTTTACTTTTTATTCATAATACATTACGTATTACTTTTTATATTAAAACACTTTATTAAAATAATCTAACTTTATGATACTAATTAAATTGCTAAACCTAATTATCATATATATTGTGACGTAATTATTAGATATAATTTGTTCAATTATTAGCAACCTGTAAAAAATGTAACTAGTTCTTCCTTCCATTCGTGAGAGTAGTTTATTTTATAATTTGTTATTTTATTGTGTAATTTAGTTCACTTCACTAAATTTAGACTTAATAATTACAAATATTATATAGTTTTATAACAGTCAGATTAAAAATTAAGTATTTTACCTATTATTAACCATTAACCTCTAAACTCTGATAAAAAATATGTTTATTTTAATGAAAACATGTATGCATTAAAAAACCTTAGCTTCTTCTTTTTCTCTTTTACAGTATTTTTTCTATAAGGAACCCAATTGAAGTGTGTTAATACGGTAACACACAGAACCATATGTTGGTACAACAAATGAAGATACTGTATAATTTGTTTTTATTATATACTCCAGTGAACTTGTTTCACTAGGATCTTTTATTTAAACACTTAAATTTATATTTTGAATATTTAATGATATATCTAATATTTAAACCTTAGCTAAAGCAAAAGTTTTAATAACCGCGTTTTCTTTAGTTTTCGTTTTAGAAAAATTGAAATAAAATGTACTTAATAAATTTTTTCTGTTCACTTTATTGTAAATGCTAAAAGTCCAAAACTTTAAAATAGACTAAATTGTATTTAAAGACCCGTTATTAATACATATAGAACTCATTCTTTTTTACAGCTCTGCGGCGCCACTTTGTGGACAAAAGCATTAGCACGCGCGAGTGCTGTTTCAGCAGGCTGAAGCAGTTGGTCGTATCGATGCCGAGTTGCATTGAAATTATTAACTTATTTCTATAAAACTTTAAAGTTTCAAACAAATGACAATTTAAAAACGAGTTGTACATACTTAAACAGTGCTATACTTGTAGTTTTGATATAATTATACAAGAAACAACTTTTTCTGTAATATGAGATAAACAATTCATACTTTTTGTTGCAAACACACTATTTGCAACGAAAAAATATTGAAAAAAAAAGCTACAAACAATAAATTTACAAACATGCGATTTGCAACAAAAAAGTATGGAACAAGAAAAAAAACATAACAATTGCAATATTTAGCAACGAAAAATTGACAAAAACACAACTTGCAACGAAAAACTATGGAACAAAAAAGCTATAAAAAAAAGGACAAACATGTTATTTATAACAAGTATGCAACGACAATGCAACAATATAATTTGACAAAAACACAATTTTCAACAAAAAAGTATGGAACAAAAAGTGCAAAAAAAAAAGACAAACACACAATTTGAAACAAAAAAGTATTGAACAGTGTACAACGAAAAATTTATTGACAAAGACGCAGTTTGCGACAAAAAAGTGTGACAATTATGCAATAAAAAATTGACAAAAACACAGTTTGCAAAAATATGTATGGAACATGATGCAAAAAAAGAATTGAAAATCATAAAATTTTCAACAAAGAAGTATGAAACAGAAAAGCAACAAAAAAAAGTTTGACAAAAAATAAAATTGCCACAAAAAAGTATGAAAAAAAAAGCAACAAAGAAACAATTTGACAAAAAAGAAATTTGCAACAAAAAAATATACAAACAAGCAATTCGCAACTAAAAAGTATGGAACAAAAATGCAACACTATAAAATTGACAAACACTTAATTTGCAAAAATATGGAACAAATGTGCAACAAAAAAAAACCAACACGCAATTTGCAACTAAAAACTATGAAACAAAAATGCAACAAAAATAAGATTGACAAAAGCTTAATTTGCAAATAAAATAAGTTTCGAACAGAAATTTAAAGTAAATAAAAAGTTTAACTTAGACTAGAACTTTAAGAAGTTTGTTGCCAAAACGCTATATAATTTTGAAATAAAAATAAAAAAACTAAAAAACTTAAATTATAATACTATTTTGGTAAAATAACTAAAACTTTGTAAAATATTTGCTTATAATAAAATTTCATTTTTTATTAATAAAACTAAAACAGGGTGTAATGCACAGTAATCCATTGATAGAAAAACTTATTCTTAAAAACTGTATTTATAAATGAATTGTATTGTTAAAAATACGTAAAATTTGATTTTGTTTTATAAATACCACTTATTGGATAACTAAACTAAACCTAAGACTAAAAATTAGCATAGTCCGTTTCAATTTGTATTTAAAAAAATTCTCTAAACTGTTTAAAAAAACCTGGTTTTTTAGTTTTAACAAACTAGTAGGCTTTGTACTTACTTAAATTGTTTAAAGACTTAATATTTTTTTTTTTAATTAAAAAACTAAAAAAATAAGTAACTATTAAATTGCTCTTGTTTTATTTGTTTTCTTATGTAAATATTTTTTTACTTAAGTATAAAGATACAAACAAGCAAAAACTTTTTAAAATCATAATATTCATAGATTGTAAGGTATCAAATTTGTTGACTGGCAAATATAAATTTTAAAAAACAACAACAAAAAAAATTAATTGTGTTTTTATAGTTGATTATTTTTCACAGCATGGACTACAAAAATTTAAAGAAGTTTTATTTAATCCTTAAATTTTTATTTTAATAATTTAATCTTGTGTTTTTCAGCAGAGTCCAGCTGTTTTAAAATGAGAATTCGCGTCACTATTTGTGGTTAACGATTACGAAGCTATATTTTATTTTATACAATTTTGCGAAGTTACTTGTTGCTGGAAATATATTGACGACTGTAATAAGTTATAATTTATAAAAAAAATAAGTAAAGATAAAAAAAATAAGTTTACAGTTTTATTTTTCTTCTAGTAAACTTTTTCATAGATAAATATTCTATTTGTTGTTTTAAGTACTAAAACACTGTATAACGCTAGTTGTTTGAAACATGATTATTATCAATTTAACTGTTATGAAAAGTACTTGGATATTTCAACTAAAAATAAAACTTTATGAAGTTTAGTACGAAAACGTTAAATAAGATTGATAATAAAACTAAAAATATTTTTTGTTTCGAATACTAGTTAGTTAAAACAACTAAAACTTTGTAAAATGTTTAAAAAGATTGTCATTTATGAGTAAATGAAAACTTAATAAAGTTTGTTGCGAACACTAAGCGATATAGCTAAGCAAAACTAATACTAAAAATGATCGTTTTATAAGTAGCTGGTTACTAAGCTTTATAAATTTTATTTTAATTGTCAAACAAAATTGCTATTAATAAACTTAAGTATTATGTTTTTATGAATATTTATTATAATTTGGATTTTTATGATATTAGAAGTAATTATTATTGTTTTAACCAAAAATAGTAAAACTAAAGCTAACGTTTCATAAAGTTTATTAAGAACGTTTATCAAGACTGCTATCAAAATTATTATCAAAAGTTATTTTTTGAATAGAAAATATGGTCTGTTAAAAATACTTTATAAAACGTATTAATACTGTTAAATTAGATTGTAAAATTTAAGCACAACTAAAACTTTAATATATAATTACTAGTTAAATGATACATCTTAAGCTATATAAAATTTATTGAGATTTATAAATAAAATTAATAAAATTAAATGTTGTGGACAATAGTTATTTAATGCAACGATAACTTTGCTTCATTTGTTGTAACTTGTAAACAATGTAATAAACTCTTCGTTAACTGTTTTGAATATTAAAACACTGAACATTTTTAAGTATTTGAAACATAGTTGATATCATTTGAATATTAATGTTTTGAAAAGTAATTATATAGTTGAATTAAAACCGAACTTTATAAAGTTTGTTGCAAACGCCAAATAAGATTGCCTATTAAAATAAAAATTAAAATTTTATTTTTTCATAAGTAATTGGTAAGTAAAAAAAAACTTATAAATTGTCGAACAAATAAAACTATAAAATTTGTGTCATGAATACTACTTAATAATTGCAATTAAAACTTTTTTTAAGTGTGTTGAAATTTAAGAAAATTTCGATGTATAAGTAAAACTAAAACTTTAAATTACGATTACTAGTTGGTTGATAACTTAAATAAAAGTAAGACTAAAAAATCACATAGTTTCTTTTAAATTATAATTTGTTAAATCAGTGAAACTCTTTTAAACCTTTATAGATTTAGAGTTTTAAAAAATTAGAACTTGTTCAAGTCAAATTTGATTTTTAAGGTCTACAAATGTTTTAAACTTTATTTTCAATAACATGATATGTTACAAAACAGATAGTAAGTTTTTATTATTCAAGTTAAATTTTTTAGTATCCTTGTTAATACATTTTAAGTAAAGTTTTATAACAACATAAAAAAACAAGCAAAAACATGTACGAAGTTCTTTATTGTTTATTTTTAATTAATAATTGTAAACAAAATTAAAACTTTATCAACTTAAAATTTTAAAAAGTCTTACGTATAGAGTACAAAGTCTTACTTTTTCACAGAAAAGCATTATATATAAAAAAGTGAAGTCTGTTTTGATAATTGATTATTTATTACAGCATGGTTATGCTGTTTAAAAATTGTGAATGTAGATTCAAGTACTGTCGCAATTTTAAATTTTCATTTTATTAATACAAATTCGCGAAGCTTCTTGTTGCGAGTAATAAAGTGACGTCAGTAAAGAAAATATTATTTGAAACAATTAATTGAGTTAAGTAACTGTCAAATAAATACCGCATTTAAAGTTTTTGAAGATTATTTAATTGTGTAAAGCATTAAGAATTAATATCGTTAAACATTTGAAAAAAACTTACTAGAATTTTAAATTCATTTCATAAAACATAACTAGATAGTTTAACTAAAACTTTATGAACGTTTTTTTAATTTGTAATTTTTTAAACTAGAAAAACTTTTTTAAATCTTTTTGTGTTTTTAAGAAAATAAAATTTGTCCAAAGCAAATTTGTTTTTTTTAGATTTACAAATGCTTTTAACTTTATTTCTAATAATATGATATGTTAGAAAACAGATAGTAAGTTTTTATTACTTAAGGTATATTTTTTTATATCCTTGTTAGTATATTTTAAGTAAAGTTTTATAACAACATAAAATAAAAAACAAGCAAAAACATGTATGAACTTCTTAAATGTTCATTTTTAATTTATACTTTTAAACAAAACTATAGCTTTATCAATACAAATAAAAAGTTGTATTTAAAGAACATAAAGTCTTACTTTGTTAAAGAAAATCATTACATTAAAAAAAAATTGAAGTCTGATTTGATAATTGATTATTTATTACAGCATGGGTATGTTGTTTTAAAATTGTGAATGCAGATTTAAGAATTGTCGCATTTAAAAATTTTGATTTTAATTTATTCAAACTCGCGAAGCTACTTGTTGCGGGTAATATAGTGACGTCAGTTAAGAAAATATTTTGTAAAACAATTAATTGAGTAACTATTAAATAAATATCGCGTTTAAAGTTTTTGAAGATTATTTAATTGTTTTAAATACTAAAAATGAATATCGTTAAAAATTTGAAACAAATTTAATATAATTTAATATTTCCTTTTATAAGGTGTAAATAGATCGTTAAACTAAAACTTTATGACAATAGTAGCTAATACTAAATAAAACTAAAACAAAAAATTGTTGTTTTGAATAAATTAGTTCGTAGAACAAAACTTTGAAAAATGTTCAGCAATTTCTAAAAAAACCTAAAATAATTTAAACTTCAACGTTTTGTACTTTGAATACTATTTGGTTGATACAACTGAAACACTTGTAGCTGGTGATAAATGAGGTTGCTATAAATAAAATTAAAGTTTTAAGTAATAAGAACTAATTAATTAAATGCTTAAAAATATTAAAATAAAGTTAAGTCTAATATTCTCTATTTTAATTTATGTCATTTAAAAGTAGCTAATGTATTTAAATCAACTTGGTTTTTTAGTATTAACAAACAAAGCTTTCACGAAGTAAGTTTGTATTTAAACTTAAAAGTTTTAAACTTTTTTTTTAAGTAATAACCTAAGTAACAAAAAAGCTATTAATTTTTTTTTTACTTTTAGTTATTTTATTTTTGATATATATTTTAAAAGCATTTTTTAAGTAAAAGTTTGTGGTTTTATATTGAAAAAATTTGTTAACTCTTTCACAAGGTAGAATTTGTAGTATAAAATAATTTAAATATATACACAAAAAACATTTTTCGTTAATTAAGAATGATTATGTTTAAGTAATGTTTACATTAAAAGTAGTCAGAGCTATGTATTTTTACAGCTTATACCTGCTGTTTGAGATTAGATGTTATAGCAAAAGTTTCTATTTACTTTTTAATGGAAATTTATGTAGCTTACTGTTGTCTGGATAATAAACTTATGAGTATATTTTGGTAATACTTTAGCAGTTTATAGTAATAAAAGTCTAGTTACTTTTTCAAGTAATCCAGTTTAAATTTTTTTTTGTTAATTGAATGAAAACTTAGTATTTAAAAGGATGTTTAAATAGTGAATAAAGTGATAAATCAAATATTTTTTTCATGAAAAATTTATCTTCAACCGGCTATAATAATTTACAAAAAATGTATCCACTAGTGTTTGTATAACAAACAATTTAGCTTTACTGATGCAGTTAAAGTATATTTTACAAACAGTATAAGAAACTTCATTGAAAGAAAAAAAAACAAATTTTTCAATGAGAAAGTCAGTAATATGGTAGATAAAAAGTATAATTTTTATAGTTTCAAAAGTATGGTCTGCTGATTAATACATAATAACAAAAATAACATTTTTAAAATGTTATAGAACAATTAATACTTGTATATTAAGGAAGTATTCTGTGTTATATGAATGTATTTTGTTTTGTTTTTTTATTTGTAAAATAACAATTAAAAACCTTGATGTATAAAACTACCTAATTTTAATGTGTCTATTTATATTTTGTTTAAGTACACTGCACACCAATGTTAAGACAGTTAAAATAGTCTATTCAAAAATCATATATCATGTGCAAAAATCATTGAACTATACAAAAATCAGCTATAATTAAAATTTTTTATTATAAATGAAGGTATTAAAAAAAAATGTTTTGATTATAAAGTTAAATTATCAAAAAAACTATTTTTTATAACTTAAATAACTTTTGAATAAAAGAATTTTCGTTTGAAAGTAAAACTTTGTTTAGAATAATTATTTAAAAGTATTTTACTATTAAGTTAATTAAAAAAAAGTACTTGTTAGGTGCTTAGAATTACTTGGTCAGTATTTATTTTTTATTTTGAAATTAAAACAGTATTTTATTATTTAATAAGATAAATTTACTGAAAATAAAGACTTTTTAAAATTTAAAGTTCTATTTAAATTAATTAATGAAGACTATTTTCTTATTTTTGCACTAATTTTCTTAAAAATTGTAAACAAATAATTTAATAAGTTTGATCAAAAAGTTTATAAATCCTATATTATTGCAATTTTGTTGGGTATAAAACAATACTTAATGTAGATTGAGAAGATTACTTCAAAACTTATGATAAAGTTTTCTTTAATAAAGATTTCGTTTTACTATGTAAGTTTTTTTGATGTATTTTTACATAATTTATATTGTTAGTTAACACAAAACTTAATTGCGTGTACTAATACCAACATCTTTGTACTCAAACACAAGTTTAAAGTTTTATTATAAAAAAATAAAAATAAAATCTGTTTTGCTAGTAAATTCATGATATTTGTAATATTATGGCTTTCGATTATTCAAACAAATGGATTTTTTTTCTAAAACATATAGTTCAAACTACAACTATAGTTTCTTTATGTTGTTAGATTTTTTTGTTAAAGTTATGAAACAATAGTAGTAAATAATGCAATACCAGTTTTATATTAATTATATTTAGATTATTGTTTCCTTCCTGAGCCTCATTATAATCACTGATGGTAGTTTAAATATTTAAAAATAAATATAGTGTAGCCTTTGTTAAACAACTACAATTTTGATTTGAACTACTATTGTTTTACAATTTATTTAAAATAAAAGTATATATTTATTTAACATTAAAAATTTTTAAAAGCTCAAGTCAAGGTTAACTGTAAAATCGCAATTTTTATGTTTAGAATTAATTTTAAGCTTGTTTAAGCTGTTTAAAAATTCTAAATATTTCATATGATGAAAATAATTGCTGAATCGTTTCTTTTGTGTTTTTTTATTTATACAATTCTCTTAAGCAAACTGTTTCGAGAAAATAATCTCACGTCAAAAAGAGCATACAAAGTTGATCACCAACATATTGAAAATACTCTATAACTTTACAAATATAGCGAGTGTATAGAAATAAATTTTTGATTAATACTCTGTGTAATGTTTTTTTTATTTTATTTATGATTTGTTTTTAAAGCCGAAGTAGATAAATTGTCAAAAAATTAATTTAGTTGATGTTTGCACAAAAGTGTTTTTTATGATACTTTGAAGGATTAATTGTTTAACAATGCTTGCTTAAAGTAGTAAAAAACATATAAAATATTATTCCAAAGTAATGATTTAAGAATTAAAATATTCTTAGATGTAAATTACTTTTAATCAATAAAAGTTTCATTTAAAACTTGTTTATAATCTTTGTATGTCAACCATTTAAATTTTCTAAATACAAACAAAATATATAAAATAAACTAATTCAATAAGACTAAAACTAATATGTTGCTCTTAATATTATACCAAAAAAAATATAAAAGTACCATAGTAAAGAAAAATATGAAGTTTTTTTAAAGGAGCTCAATAAAACTTAATTGCAATAAAAATTGCGAAAAATTTAAGTTGGGTAAACATGATAAAATTAAAATTCTTCTATGAGTAGTTAAATTCAATAAAAAGTATAACAAAAAAAAATTAACACTTTGTTTTAAATGATCTAAAGTTATTTTAACTTCATTAACATAAATTTTAACAAATATAAGATTTCTAAAAACTAACCATTTTTTCACAAGTTTAATTTTTACAACAATCTGTCTAGATAAGTAAATTTTTCTTGTGTATATCTTTATTTTAAAAAAAACAGAACTATCTTAATTCTAATATACTAGTACAACAAAAAAAAATTAACACTTTGTTTTAAATGATCTTAAGTTATTTTAACTTCATTAACATAAATTTTAACAAATATAAGATTTTTAAAAACTAACCATTTTTTCACAAGTTTAATTTTTACAATAAGCTGTCTAGATAAGTAAATTTTTCTTGTGTATATCTTTATTTTTAAAAAACAGAACTATCTTAATTCTAATATACTTTTAATTATTTTTTCAATAAGATATTTTGGAAAAAAAGTTTATCAAAATAATTTTTTTTTATTGGTAGCTTAAATATGTTGTTCTATTTAAATTTAATATCTTTTTGCAAACATACTACAAAAAACAGAATTTAAATACAACTTGTTTAATTTATATACAATTTTTATTTTTAATAGTTTTTTTAAAGCTAAACACAAAGGTACTATTTATAAAAACTTAAAAGTTGTTTTAAAGTTTAGTTAATTGAAACCGTGTTTTTAAATTAAAAGTTACTTGTAAGTATATTAAGGTCTCTCAAAAAAGTAACAGCTACAATACTAAAAAAAAATTACCAAACTAAATTGTAAAAGAAAAATAATAGATTAAAACTTTAAATATCCTTTTTTGTGGTAAAACGTTTAAGAGAAAACAGTTATAAAATCAATAATATTTTCTACAGTTTTAACAGTAAAACAATGATACTAGAAATAAACTAATGTTAAAAGTTACAAAGCAATTAAGTTACAGCGTTATACAGCTGTTTAAATAAAGATGAAGGCTCTTGTAATGAAGTTCTGTAAATCAAGTTTTTAATTTTTGATATAGAGACTTTTGAAGCGGTTTGTTTGCGGTATAGCATTAATTACGTCACTACATGCAAAATAAATATTTTAATGCATCAAACTTTTTGTCGCAATATCATTGACTTTTTAAGTTTGCTAATTGTAACTAGTTTTAATGCGGTCTAATTACTTTTAATAATACTTTAAAGTATAAATGATGTTAGAACTCCGTTCTAACTAGTTACTTATAATACTTATTAAAGATATAATTTAATAAAGTTACGTTTGTAAAATAAAAACGATCTGTGTTTGAAACTTGTATAGTTATGCATGAGTTGTATAATCAACTTAAAAAAAGATAGTTAAATATAAAAAGATAGTTAAAAAGATAGTTAAATAATTAATAAAATAATAAAAAGTCATAAAAAAACAAAATAACCAAATTTCAAATTGAACATTAAGAACATCTACAGGTACAATTTGTATACTTACTTGTATAAATATGGGACACGTTAAATATCCATCCGCATTCAAAATCCACCCGATCAAAATCCACCTAGTCAAATTCTAGAACCGAGGGTAAGGGTTAGAGGTAAAAGTATAGTGAAAATTAATAAAAAATTAACAAATAAAATGCGAAACATGTATAAAATAAATAATTAAACAAAGAAAAAAAAAACCATGTGGATTTTGAATGTGAATGAATTTTGATCGGATGGACTTTGAACGTGGGTGAATTTTAATAGTATACCATATTTATAAAAATTGTTACAAGACAAACCTGATATTTCAAAGAAAAATTAATTATGTTCATTAAAATTATGATAGTTCGTTTTAACTTTTGTATCTGTATATTATTTTTTTTTTTTTTGTATATTCTAGTGAATTTTCGTTGTGGTACAGCATCACTGACGTCACTAGATTCATTAAATCACTTAACATATAAATAAATAATTCACTATAAAAACTTAATAGTTTTTTTTCATATTTTCTTCGGCCTTTTTAGTTAGCTAACTTTACTTAGTTATTATATTCAAAAAACTAGAGTTAATTAAAAAATCTAAACAGTATCCACCAAATTTACTTCTTTTATTTAAGAATTGCTATTTGTTTCACTGATCTATTTTAATTAGTAAATATTATGCTCTAGCATTATATAAAAGTAAATAATTAAAGTTTTATATGCTAAAAATAAAAACAATTTTGTATTTTATGAATTTATTAAAGTTATGATACAGCATTAACTAGCTGTTTAAAACTGAATTTATGGATAAGTCCATAGAATTTAAGAGATTAGTTTTTGTTTATAAACAATTTTGTAAAACTAATTGTTCCCGTAAAGCATTAATGATGTTAGTATACGTATAGGTTTAAAGTAATTATTTATATTCGTTTGCTTAAAATATTATTCTCATTTTATTCTTAACAAAAAGAATATTTGATTTTGTTTGATGAGTATTTTAAATTTATATTGAGTAATAATTTAAATAACTCTAGTAATAATTAAAGCTGTGTAGTATTGAAAAATGTTATTAAAAAGTAATAATGAAAAAAAATATTAAGATTTTAACTTGCTCATGTTTTACTAGGTTAACAATAACTATGACATTAACAAGATAATTGATTTTTGAAAAATTATTTTTTTTTACCACAGTTACCTCTAGCCTTTTACCTTTGGTTAGAAACTATTTTTTTAGTTATTATTAATATGTGTTTTTAGTTTTGATGTTTTTAGTTTTATTTATACTATCACTAACACCCTTAACCTTTACCCTTGGTCGGTATTTTTTTTTCTTGTTTCAAAAAAGTTTAATTTTTCAAGTTGTTTTATCTTTGTTTGTTAGTTGTTATTTTTCATCACTGTTACCAATACCCTTACCCTAAATCGGTATACTTTTTTTATTTAATACTCTTACGTGAAATTAATCTTCTTGAATTTCTGCAAAAATGATCCTCCGTACTAAAATGATCTTTGTGCATAAAAATGGTCCTTTGTGTAAAACTTACTTCGTGCCAAAAAAATTTTTCGGGCCAAGTCCCCACAATATCTCGTATTACTTGTACCTGATATGTTTTACAATATCTATAATATAAAATATCAATTTTAAAGGTGTTTAGTTTTTCTTTCTTTATGATTAAACATGCTGAATAAACTGTAAGAGTAAACATAATTTTTTTTAGTTCCATATTTTTCATCTTGACTTAAAATTGTTAGACAACTTAAATACTAAGTTTGTTATAGCTGGTTTCATAGCTAAAAACTTAAAGATCTTGAATTTTTCGTAATATTCAAAATGTATATATTATTAAATGTTAACAACATTTGTTGGGATATATGATATAAAGAATAATGTATTGTTTTTATGTTTGTAATTTAAAGCAGTCACAATTTCTTTAAGTAGTTAAAGTTACCTGTTTTAAACATTAAAGTTTCGAAAAGTTAATATTTTTGAGTGAGACTGTTCAAAAGAAAAGTTGTTAAGAAGTTTGTGAAAAATAGTTAATTTTCTATAATTTGTACAACTTTCCATTTTAATAAAATCAATGCTAATTATTTTCTCAATAAAAAAATTAATGCATGTAAGTTTTTTGTTTTTTATAATAAACTAGAAAATTGATATTGCTCAGATCAATTTGCTTGTATAGGCAATTACATGGCATGTAATTAAGTACTTATATTTAATATTGCCAATATTTCAAATCTATTTTGCAATTTTCTTCCTTTTGCAAACATTTACGTCAATAGAAAAGATATTCACAAATCATTTTAAAGTTATGTAAGATTTATATTGTTTTAATAAATGTTTTTGTCCTTTTACTTGCAGGCGTAATTAACAGATTGTTGTACGTATATATTTTATAAAGCGTTAAAAAAATTTGTTAACTGTAACAAGAACTTAGTACCATATTTTACCTAACTGATTTTAATTTAAAAGTATACCAGTTTAATATGCACTAGAGTTAGTTTTAAATTTAACTGGTTTACTCTCGTGCAAAAGTAACCTGGTATGCATATTTGACCTGTCTCCACCAGTTTTATATTGTCAGTAAAACTAAATCCGTTTTAAATATTTTACAAGTTGATATAAGAATAGAAATAATGTCTTAATGTGCTAAATTCATGTGAAGACATATATAAGCT
>NW_028140711.1:0-18192 GCF_965202585.1 Thalia democratica | reverse complement strand
TCTCAAGCGATTTAAGAAAAAAAACTCTAAGTACTACAGTAAGATGTTACATATAAACGACATAAAAAACAAACATGTGACAAAAAATAAACACCAGCGCTTCATATCGGTAAAATTTTGAATACAACATAAACAAATGTTATGTTTCATTCATATATTGTTATATTTATAATACAAAAAAAAAACAACTAATTTTCGTACTGTTTACTAAGTTTCAACGGTTAAACGTTTCATCAGAACAGTATATTATTATTATATATTTTATATAACTATTCAAAATGATTAATTAAATGATTGAAATATTATAAAGTTTTATAACAGTCGGGATTAACATTATGTATTGTATCTATAATTAACTTTTAATCTACAATAATTTATAGTACTTATTTTGATTTTTAATAAACACTTATATATATCTATTTTAGCTTCTATTCTTTCCTTACACTATTTATTTTTTTACAGAGCTCCGTTGAAGTGTGTTAATCCGTTAACACGTAGAAACATGTGTTTGTATAATAAAATAAGGATACTGTATAGTTTGTTATTGTTATATTTTATATATTATTATTATAATTGGTTCATATTATTTTAACAAATAACAATTAAACTACCACACATATCTGGAATAATATAATATAATAAATACAAACCCCACATATCAGTGATAATATAATAAATACAAACCCCACATATCAGTAATAATATAATAAATACAAACCCCACATATCAGTAATAATATAATAAATACAAACCCCACATATCAGTGATAATATAATAAATACAAACCCCACATATCAGTAATAATAAAATAAATACAAACCCCACATATCAGTAATAATAAAATAAATACAAACCCCACATATCAGTAATAATATAATAAATACAAACCCCACATATCAGTAATAATATAATAAGTACAAACCCCACATATCAGTGATAATATAATAAATACAAACCCCACATATCAGTAATAATATAATAAATACAAACCCCACATATCAGTGATAATATAATAAATACAAACCCCACATATCAGTGATAATATAATAAATACAAACCCCACATATCAGTAATAATATAATAAATACAAACCCCACATATCAGTGATAATATAATAAATACAAACCCCACATATCAGTGATAATATAATAAATACAAACCCCACATATCAGTAATAATATAATAAATACAAACCCCACATATCAGTGATAATATAATAAATACAAACCCCACATATCAGTCAGTTCTCCTCCGCAAGCCACCAAAACTGCTTCCGGCGCGCAAGTGTCCCATTTCTTGCATCCTGGAAATATATATTTTTTAATAATAAAAATAATATCAAATTCTGTAAATAGAATAAGCTATCAAATAATCAAAATAATGCTTGCAATTTGTAAACATATTAAATAAATAATAAATTATTACATCCTTTAAATATTTATTAACTATAATAAGGGTTGCCAAATGTTTTTGAGATATTTTTTCCAGGTTTTCAAAATTACAAGTTTTTTGTCTATTTCAATTATAAATTAAGTATTTTAATTTTAAGGTAAAAAGTTGTATAAAAAAGTATAACAACATTGAGGAGATATTTTAAAGCTACTTTAAAATATGTTTTTTAATAAAAAGTGTTTAGATGAAAACAAAAAAAACATCTACATTACAGATTTTTTGTGTCAAATCGAAATTTCATATGTTTTTCATGTAAAAGTTCTTTGAAAACCAGGTTTTTTAGTGATTTTTGTTCAAAATTATAGTTTTTTTTGAGATTTCTCAAACTCAAGATTTTTCCAGAATTTTTGGAAACCCTGTAATAAAGTTCCTTGCAAACTTGTGATAAATGTATTAAATAAATTGTTATAATATTTTAACAATAATATTTCAATACCTGGCGATGGAAACACGTAAGCGTCCGCAGCACCTTCCATTACTTTCAGTACCTAAGAGAAAAATAAAAAACATATAAATATTGTAAAAATACATTACAAACTATAAATATATAAAAGCATTACATTACATTGAATACCTGTGAAGAAAAATTAAATTAATAAATTGAACTGATAAACAAAAATTCTATAAAATATAAATATATAAAAATATTCCATTATTTTTAGTACCTAAGAGAAAAAAAAACATATTAAAAAAATAATGTTATCTTTTATAACGCTTAAAAAAAAATTTCCATTACTTTAAGTATCTTAAAAAATAAAATAAATACTTTTTCAATGCATTGGAAACTTTATTAAAAATATTAAAACAAATACACTTTAACAACTTTCAAAAGCTGAGAGAAAAATTAAATAGCTCCATAACTTCGGAAGAAAAAAATTAGTTCCATTATTTTAATTAACTAAAAATATTCAACAACATCACTCTAGAAACTAAATAAATGTAAGATAAACTAAAACAAGTTCACAACTGGTCTAAAACAATAATTATAAAAACACAACTGCTTCATTAATTTATGCGTTTGTCAACAATGCTTCAATTAAAATAACTGAAATTTAAAAACGTCTTGAAAACTACAAACAAAACAGTAAAAAAAATAAACAAGTTTTAACTACTCATCTATATGTGACTGTAAATAAAGAACAGAGAATTAAATTAAGCATTTAGTTATTTCCTTAACTTTAATATCTAAAAACGTGTTCAAGTATTTTTAATTAAATTATATTAAATTTGTTTTTTACATGTATTCTTCTCAAAACATGCAAATATCCAAGACAAAAATCTAAATTATAATAAAACAAGAAGTTCATACAAATGGAAATATATTTTCTTAAATTTTTGCTTAATTTATTTCTTTGAAGAAATTCCTAGTATTAAAATAAATCTATAAAAAATAGTTGTATTGAGCAAAGGTTTGATTTTAAAAATTTTACCTTGTTTCCGGCGCCGCCCTGTCGTTCCACTTGAGTGGGTTTCATGTTGTCAAGGCAACTGGTAACCAGCTTGTTGCTATGCGACCTGGTTGTTATGAGAATCCTCCTGTTGTCAGGCACCTCGACCTTGTCCCAACCGAAAGCGCCCAAACCGACAACTCCCCAGATGGTTCGACCCATTTCCTGCGTCGAAAAAGTATTGAGTTTTTATAAGAAAATAATAAAAGTTTAAGATTGGGGTTTCTGCATTTGATAAAAAACAAACTGAATATTGTAAATCATTTTGTTAAATTTTTTGTTCATGCTAAAAAGTTGATCAACAATTAGTAGTTCATAAAGTAATTAAAAAAGTTCTTCATTTAAATTTACTAATTTCTGCAGATAGTTGGGGAAAAAATGGTAACACTTCAACTTAGTTGTGTTTATTTGAATAAAAAATTGTTTAGCTTGTCGTTAAATAAATTCATAAACTAAAATAGCCATAAAAACGCCTTCAATTTCTATTAACTTGTTTTTATGACAATTCGGACAAAGCATTGTTTGATCAAATAAATAAAAACATCGTTAAACTTTCAGTATGAACAAATCAAAGCTCTTGATGATTTTATTATTGTTTCATTAAAAACAAAAATTTTATTAGAATTGTAATTAAGATTTCAACGACCTTTTGTTAATTATTAATAGTGACTTACACACTGAAGCTTCCAATGTTTACTTATTACTCAAATTTATTTACTTTGCGCGTTGTATTACAAATTTTACTTATACTGGTTTGATAAAAAAAAAGTTTACTTAGCTTTTAAAATACAACCACACAAGCTCATGACTTGAAGAATGTATTGAATATTTTATTAAATATGTTATAACCATTTAAACTATATCTTTATGTATTTTAAATTAAAGTTTCTTAACTGAGCATGCTAAAATTTTTACTAACTAAATTTTCATATGTATCTTTCAACAAACTAGTTAAATAAAATTAAAAATATTCTAATTACAAAAAAAAAGGTAATTTTAGAAATAGTGTTTGCAGGGTAGAGAAAATTGATTATGGTAAAACTTTTGGCAGGCTATTTCATGAATAAATGTTTTACCAAGTCTCACAACAAAAGATGCACTACAAAAACATCAACACAAAATATTCCTTGGAAAAAAAACTGTGCGGTTCACAAATTTCACAGCAACTTTTATATATCACCTGTATAATTTTACACTTTTTATTGTTTTGTAAGATATGTTTAACATCTTATTTACTACACCAAACTAAAATATAAAATGAAGCCATGTATACAAGCAACTTTTTTGGTAGCTTTTTAGTTATATTTTATGTGACAAACACTTTACTGCAAACCTATTTCACACAGTTTAACACAAAAACAAAAACAAGGTGTTTAATTCTATTAAAGATTTTTTAAACAAGCTTTTAAATAAAGATGTGCGAATTAAATATTTAATTAGCACATCTTTATCTAAATAAGCTTTTTACATTTCAGTAAATTAAGCAATCTTTTTTAGTTAAGACAAAAAACTATATAAACAAGCTTTTATAAATATAGTAATGTTAACTATCATCAAGCTGAAAAAAAGTATTTGTGTTAAAATGTGTGATCAAAAGGCAAACAAAGCAAATTGACTAACAACATTAAACTTACATTTTGATATGACTGTTGCATTTTTTCCAGAAAAACTGTCTTAAAAATTACAATCAACTTGAATTCTATCATAAAACTAATTATGAGTAAATTTAATAGATAACAAACAAGTTAGAAAAATGCCTCCTGTTAGTTTTCCTTTAACTAAGAAGGTGTTTATATACTTGCTACAATTTATTACCCATTGTTTTAATTAAGTACTTACAACATACATCTTTAAATAGTTTCAACTTAAAGTAGGTAAATAACTTGAATAAATTGTATAACATTAAAAGTTTAGTCAAGTGTTTTACTCAGATGGAATTTGATAAAAGTGATCATATAACTTTTTATGAATACTTCTTAATTCCATACTTTAACAGCAAAATACAATTATCCAACTATTAAAACTAAACTGCAAACATAAGTTTTTTTCAAGTTATAAAATAAATCAAGTACTTAAAGCTTTGAGACAAAGTTCAAACATATTTTGTCAAACTTTTACAACCCTATCGAGAAAAAAAGATTTGTGAAATACATTAGAATATCAATTTAATGAGATTATAAAGTAATTACTAAAAGACAATTTAATTGCTATCGACCATAGTTGCTTTAACTTTAACTTTTTATATGTTGTCAACACTATGGCATCTTACACTCAAAACTTTATGAATATAGCTTTGACAAATTAGAAGCAAATAAAGGTAAGTTTTAAAACTGCTTTACTTATCACAGCTTTGTTATAAGAACAACTTCACAATCCACTGGCTTGCTGGAAAAATAGTACATTGTGCTACTGAATTGATATTTTGGACATCCTGAGTTTTTAAAAATGTGTGGCAACCCTGTAACAGTACTAAAACTATGACAATGACACCATTAACAATATTTCAAAATTCACTTAAACTGCATTGCTACAAGAACAAGTTTTCAATAGGCCACTGGCTTGCTGCAAATTGGTACATTGTTTTTCAACAACCTGAGTTCATTTGATTCAATGACATTACGTAGAAATATTTATAACTTTACTGAAACTGCATACTAACTAACCTTGGTTTTGTCCTGGTAGTTGAAGAAGGGCTGGTTAATGACTCCTCCAACAGCCTTGCCTCCGACGGCCACTCCGATCAGAATGGTCACGTGGTCCAATAAACCTGAGAAAATACTTAACAATTATTTTAGTTCGACAGTGTTGGCCATGATTAACTACTTTAATTTTCATATAAAGCATGTGTATTAAAAATTCTAATATTCAAGACTTGAAAAATATTTATTGTAGATTATTTTTAAACTAAATTGTTCTAAGCAAAAATATACAAACAAAATTAATCAATTTTTTGATCAATAATGAAAAAACCTTCAGTGAATTCAGCAGTTCCATCCAATGGATCTACCCAGACAACAATCTGAAAATTAAAATAAAATTAAAAGAAACTAACAACAAATTTAGATATTGAAACAATTACGTTTAAACCAGAGCAATTTGATTAACTTAAAGCCTCAGTTGATAAGAAATTACAAAAACCAAAGAATTTGAATTTAAAATATAGTGAAATTTATCCAAGCTCTTAAATGCAGGGGCTGGCAAAAATTTGGCCCATTGATCATTTTAGCTTGAAATGAACAAGTGCAAAATAAGCAACTTAAGATTTTTCATAAGTTTTTTTACATTTCCTTATATTTAAACTGTGGGTAACCAATGGGCTTATTTAAAGACAGTTTAGCTAAAGAGTTGTGTATAAAAAGTTTTTTTTTACTTTTTAAATATAATACTCAAAGCAACAGTGTCCCGCAAAAGATACTTTTAATAAATCTAACCTGTCACTTGTAAAACTCTGCCAACCCCTGCCTTATGGTTTTTAATTAAAGTCTTTTATGAATACTGGTACTGTCCTTTTCATATATGAAAACAGACAACCATCTATTTTTTAAGAAATTAAAAAAAAACTTACTTAATAAAAATATCATATATATAATGAAATAAATATAATAGATGATATTTTTATTTTGTATATATAAAAATATAACTATATTTGTAATAAAACAAGTTGTGTTAAATTAATTCAATAGTTATCAAATATAAAATAACTTATTCTCATCTTTAAACTGCAATTTATAAAAATAGCAAATTTAAAAAAATCCAACCATAGTAGTCGGAATTTTAGCATGGTTTCATTTAATTGGTTTTAAACACTAAAGTTTATTAAACTTAGATCATAAAGCGTCTAGTTTATTCATAGTATTAACTAAAAAAAATATTAGTAAGTATTGTCTCATTCTAACATATTTATCCAATACTTACCAAACTTAAATTTAAACTATTTTATGATCAAACTACAAAAAAAAATACAACCTCTTGCTCCTTCACATCCTTGTACTGGTCCGGGCACTTTTTACCCGCCACATTCTCGTCCAACCCCGCGTTGGCGTCGCTCGCAGGGTCCAGGGGCTCGTCCTCCTCCCCAATTAACGTTATGCTTGGGTACTTGGACATCAGGGATGCTCTTATCACCTGCTCGCATTTCCTGTCCGCTTTTGTCTGCAAGTTTTTCTGGCCTCCCTGTGTGAGAATTTTGAAGGTGTTTTCATTTATTGTAATATATATATATATATTAATTTAGCTTACTGAGTAGTACATGAAACTTAATATTTCATGTATGAAACAGCTGTATAAATTATAGTTTTAATATAATTAGATATAAATAGAACTAAAATACACAAAATAAACGTTTGCTTGGGACAGCTGTTTCTGCGTTTAATACGCCGTCTTCAGCCAAGTTTTATTCAATGAAAAGCTAACTTGTAAGTACAGCAATAAAGTTATACAAAATTAGGTATTACGTAATAATAGAATAGATAGTTATTTTTAGACAAAATTATTAACAGAGTTTTTAGATAAATTGTTTTCGATAATGTATGTAGCCAGTTTGTAATTTGTTTCTTTTGTTTAGAGATTCAGATTTCTTAACTTTTAAAATTTCAATTTTTCCGCATTGCACAATTTACATCCATTTTTTAAATTATACTTATTTTTTGTTCTTGTTATTATTTTCCACTGAGTTTTAAAATTGACTTTGTAATTTTTTAGTTTCCAAACCTACTGCAATAATGTTGTCGTATTTTTATGGTTTTTGTGTTTGAAGCTGTACTTGTGCTTTGTGTAGCAATTCTTGAACGATAGTCCAGTAGAGCCAACATAAAACTTAGTCTGATTTTCAGTTATGACTGTTGCTTTATATATAATTTTTTCCATTAGGCAACTTCCATTTACCGGGCATTCTTGTTTTTTGCAGTCACATATTCGCCTCTCTTTGTCCTGCGTGTCTAACATCTTTTGATTGTGTGCCATTATAAGTTGTTTCATGTTTGGCATGCAGGAATAGGACACTTTTAGTGTCTTCCTGTTAAAAACTTTACAATATGGACGGTCTTCAGTAGAGTTTTTGTCGAAAACCTCTAGGAAGCGCTTCCCAACCCGTGTTGCCACACTTTTGCAGAATGAAGCATTGAAATATAAAACATTTCTTCTCCTTCTTTTCTTGTTCTTACCCTTCTCGCTATGTATATATATATATGTTTTAAAAAGGTTTCTCTGCCCTCCCTACTATAATTTTAATACAACCTTGGATTTCTCAATAAAAAAATCAAGCATATAAAATGATTTTTTATTTTTTATTACCTAAAAACTTTTTTCCAGCCTCCCTGAATGACAATTTATAAAAATATGTATATAGTTATTACACAATTACAGATAATATTTGATGTATTAAATAACATTGTTTTACTTTTAAAGTTGAATATTATTTTGAAGGTCAACCTCAGAAATCTCAGCAAATATTAAGCATTTAATTTAGTTGAAATTAACTAACATTTTCAAAATAATAAATAAAGAAAATAATTCTTTTAATATAAATTATAACTTTTGGTTTCTCAGCCAAACTAAAACATTAAGTGATAAAAATAAAATGGATTTTTTTAATAAGAATTTTTTAACTCCCAAAAAAAATATAATTAAACTTTTTGAGTAGTAAAATGTGTAATTGTATCAATACTTTATATTCATATAACTAAAAATATAGCATCTTTTGAATCTGTAGTATTATTAACTCACACACAAATTATAAATTTATAAAAAAATTAGTAAAACACAAAAACATCAAAGTCTAAAATAAAAAATTAAACTAATTTTTTTTTAAAGATTCTCATTTGTACCTATATAACTTATAGCTTTTAACATGTTTGTCTTAGGAAAATCATATCAAATAGGTTAATAAAAAAAGAGTAAAATTTTACCAAAACACTTATAAGTAAAAGTTAAATAACAATACTCTTATACTAATTATACCAAAAGAGTTTAAACATCTTTTATATATAATAACTATAATAACTAATTTAAATCCTTAACCTTTTAAGAATAATAGAATGCGATTAATAAACTTAATATTACAACGGACTTTGTCAACAATGCCAAGATCACCAGAATTGAGAATTTCCCTGACAACTTCTGCCGCTTTTTCAGACACCCTGACACAAGATGCCATCAGCCTCATGAAAACTGGTGTGGTTGCCATTTTTTTATTAATATTTTAATAAATGCTAAACACTAAACACATTAAAACATTTTAAACAGTTTTAAAAATATTTTCTAACAGCAAACTGTTTTAGAGTCATAGCTTTAATCAAGCATTTACTTTATGATAAAATTTTAAGTTAAATAGTTGTATACACCACTAAATTTATATAAACAATCTACTTAATTACTACAAATATACATTACCTGTTTAACTAAAAGTTTGAAAGTTTTTTATTTTTAACGTTTTTTTTTTTGCATTTTCTTACAGTATGTATAGCTCATCAAAAATAAACATAATTGTTTTAGTTTCCTTTTAAAATAATTACATAAACAGCGATGCAATTTTTGAGGCAAAAATTGTTAATGTCTGTAAAGTGTGCCATAAAAATTTTCAGCCTCCAATGTGGATTTATCTAATTTAATAAATGTATAAACTGATTCATATAAATTGTTGTGTAATGTCTGGGCATAAGATAGGTTTTCATGATGTTAATGTAGATCAATTTTATTGTATTAGTTGTGTAAATAGATTAAACTTGAACATTGTTGGAAGTGATGGTTGTTGCAAGTTTTTAAGTCTTTTTTCTCTGGGTACTGTTTGTTTTGTGAAGGATTTTTCAAGTGAATGCATTTTTAATTAGGGTTCCCTAATTAAAGGCAAAAAAGCTAGCCTGGATGACCAAAAACTACCCTGAGCTACATCAAGCTAGCCTAAGTGTTGTTACAGCAAACAAGCTTGAGCTTTACAAAATACTCAAACTAGCCAGGAAGTGTGGCCTGATGGTGTAGGGACCCTAATAATGGGTTTGAAAACTTATTGAGTTGAATATTGCAAGATTGAAACCCAGTAGTTGATATTGTATGAAAAATCATCAGTGTATTATAAAATTTAAAGACTAAAGCCAATAGAATATTAATATATGTTTAAATTATAAAGCAATACAAACAACAAAAGTTTTAGTGGGAATCTAAATATAAATCATAAACTAACAACACTGAAAATCTTAGGGTTGAAGCCCCAGTAGTATTTGAAATCCTTACATACAGGCAATCTTAGCTGAAATGACTAAAATAAAAGTTGAAATGTTGCTATAGTTGTGTGGTGGCTGATAAAATATAAGTAGATGAAATGAAAACATTACTTTTGGTGTAAGTTTAATATTGAATACTTGATTTATTGAATTGTTGAAAGATTGGATATCATCTTATTTTCACAAGCTGTAAACTATTAGCCCCAAAAGTCACTAAACAATGAGAACAATGATATTATAAGTTAAATTATGAACTTGATAAAATTGTTATACATACAAGAATTTTTAACTTATAGCAAACTTGCTTGATAGTTTTACTAGCTGTAGCACCCAACAGCTGAAATAAAACAACACGCTGGTAATAAATAGCCTTAGTTGAACATCACAAAACACAAAACTTGTTAATTTGCACATATAAAAATAAAAGTACTTGTGTAAACTGGCAGGTTTTGATTTTCAATGCTATTTAATCTTAGTTTTCAAAAGTATCAATAGCACAGTAAGTCACCAAGCTACCCAAAATAATACGTTTTACAGTTAATTTTAATAGGAAATAAATCTAAGTTTATTATTTTAGGTAAAATCTTTCGTATCAAACTCTGCCCTTTGCAGCAATATTTTACATATGTTCTTTTCAAATCTAGACTGTCACCAAAGTAGACAATCAGCAAGACCTGTGGTTACATAAATAAGACAATAAATGTTTCTGGGAAAATAACAAAAACCATAACATTCAAAACCATTAGATTTACTAAACCGTGGCAACTATACTTGTTAACTTGTATTGTTGAGTTAATAACCTTTCTCAAACATCTGTTATATGCTAAAAATATTATCAATTGATTTTAAAGTACAGATGAGAGATTATAGTGATGGTTTTCTTTTTTTTTAATATAATTAGTTATAGATAATATTTTAATCTTGAATGGTACAGTCAGTAAACTATTTAGTATTCAGTGTGAATGTTTTATACAAACTGGTACTGTCATTTTAATTACTTAAGTTTTAACTGATTTAAAACCACTACATTTAAGATACCTTTATTTAAAATGGCTTTTGTATACCAAAAAAACTTGCATTTGATTATTGCAACCAAACGAAGTCAACAAGTCACGAGGAAATTTCAATGTTGTTATGACAAAATTATTCTTTGATAGATAGATGACTTGACTAAAAATTATATTATTATGTATTTGTAAACATAAGAGAGAAGTTGCATTTTAGGGACTTGACCTTAATATAAAAAGTAGTTTGACAAAAGGACTTACACGACAGTTGAAATTCTTAAAAAATGTTTAAGTAGCCATTAAAACTCAAAAAGTACTATATATATGAAAAAGATCATTAGTTGGTCTACATAATGAGATTTTACTAAATAAAAATTTGATTTTTTTTTCAAGGTACTAACTTGGTTATATTTTTGTTTTATATTTTTGATTCTATATAAATCACTTCATTTCAAAACGTATTAAAAAGACCTAATTACTTTAAATGCTTTAATAGACTAAATAAATCCTCACTGAACACACTTAAAAGGGTAAAAAAAATATTTTAAAGTGTATAAAAAAGAATAAACAGTACATTTCTTTCATGTAACTTGTTGCTATAATCGTCAGCTGTTTAAATCCATAATGACTCGATTTTACATCACAGTAAAAAAAAATTGACACTATTATTTATTTTGTACAGACGCATATCAGGGAAAAAATCCAACTTCGTTCGAAATAAACAACTAAAAAGTACAAAACAACAAATAAGTGACTGTGAACAAAAAACAGAAATTTGTTGAAATTTAAGAGAAGCTTTTTTAACTGTCAGAAAGACGAAACAAGTTCAATACTTCATTTAAGCAACCTTTTTTGTTTTCACATACACAACGGCAGTAACTTATTTTTAAACATAGCCTACAGTGGGGTACCTTAAAAATTCGACCTTCAAATTTGTTGCTAGAACTTTTTCTTCATGTTGCAATTAAAAAATACTTAATTTAAAGCGGAATTTAACATTATTAAAAAAATAATGAAAGCACTTCTTGGATTTATAAATTCTTAAAGTTAACAAAAGTTATTAAAATTAAAACAAGCCTCCGTAAAACTTTCGTTAAACTGTCTTAAGTTCTACAGAATGTGTCTTGTTGTTATTGCTACATGTAAAAAGTTTCCAGCCAAAAACTTGAAGGTCGAATTTATAAGGTTCTTAAAAGTTTACATTGAGGTTGTTTTCCGAAAATTTGATTACAAGCTCTACATTTCTTTAAATCAGCTAAAATTTTGAACAAGGTGTTTTTATGATAATTTCAAATGTAAACAATTTCAAACTAAAACTGTTGCAATTTTTATAAGCACCCTAATGGTTGATGTTTTTAAAAACTTAAATCCTGTGCTAAAATTAAAAATATTTAATTCATCACGTTTAATCTATATATTTTAACACTTATATATGTATTAAAAACAAAAATGTTTAACTCGAATAAATTGTTTTTACTTAGACTTACTTTAGATTAAAATCAATATATAAATAGTTAGCAAAACTAACTTTGCAAGTTGACCTGTAAACTTTATATAACTCCTGTGTTTTTCCTGCATATATTCCTAAAACTCTTTACCTGTAAGATTGTATAAGCAGTTTTAATTATTAGTAGCTGTTGAAAAACGCTATCATCATATCTTATATTATAATCCTTATTTTGACACTTTTCTTAAAACAATACTTTACTTTGTTGTGAAAAAGCTTGTTCCATTATATTAAGCTGTTCTAATTTATTTACTTATTTTTACTTAAAAAAAATGAACATACTTTAATTAAAAACTACTAAATAGTTTATACGATTAATATGTTGACTACTTTTCAAACAAACAGTTAAGTATGTTTATACTAGATAAGTATCAAAATGAAGCTATAAATTTTTTATAAAATCTATAAAAAATTTAATTAGTAAATTCAAAAAATAAGAAAGCAAAATTAAAAAAACTTAATAACTTTTACTGCTAATAGGTACGTTTAACTGATTTTAGATAAGAACTTTACAACATCAACTAAGTTTTTTTCTTATAAGTAATTTTTCAAAGGTATAGTAAAAATTTATATATACTAGATAATCGATAACTTTTGTTTTTACACCAGGTCCTACGACCAAGTATTTTTAGCCATTCAATAAACAATACATTATTGTATAAATACATTGTATATGTGAAAAATGCATATTTATAAAACCAATGCTTTTTTCTAATTTGAGGTTTCAACTTTATTTATAGCTTAAGATGTTTTTATTTATTATAACTTACTTTAACTTTAAACATTATTTTAATTAACAACAGTAAATATGATCAAACAATTCGAGCACAGTAGTACTAAATTTTATTTAAATAAGAAGGCAGCTATAATTCAAAGAAGATATTGAAATTTCACAGTAGGAATATCATTGTCGAAGAATTGGAATGGCATGGTCAGTTCAAAAAAAAAACTCCAAGAAAAACTTTAGAATCAATAAAAAGGTTTTTAAAATTCAATGTCTAAAAAAGATTCATGCTAAAAAATCTACGGGAACCTGCTTTAATAAGATCAAGGTTATATCTCTAAAATAAATTAAAGTTTATTACACGCAAACCTACATTCTCAATAAATGAAAATAACTGACTATTGACAATATAACATTAATAGATTTCAACTTCTAAAAACCTAAAATATTAATTTATTTATTTATAATACTTTTTTCCAAATGAAAAACTTATGCAAACTACTTAAAAGTTTTATTTTATAAACAGGTTCTAAAGGTTAAATTTTCCATGAGACCTTAATGAATTTAGAATATAAAACTGGTAACGGCTGTTTTTTAGTTGTTTATTTCATATTTGTGATATTTTTAGTACTTTTAAGTATTAAATTGCAATTTTGGCCCCAATCTTTTGGCCAATATAAAAGTGTTTTTAAAGTAGCGCCGTTAAAAAACAAGTTTTCTTAATTCTTGCGTTAGTAAATCTAAAACTTTTTTTTTGAATTTAATTTCTTAATGCTTGACACGTGATAACTCAAATATAAAATACCGTAAATTTCAGAACCAATTAAAAAAGTAACTATAGAATTGCTGCATAGTGCTTAGTAGTGTTTTTCATCGAATGGTTACATTTTTAGAAATCAGTTTATAAATTCAACAACTAAATAACTATTAAGAAAGTGCAGGCAAGTCTTTGTACAGCAGTAAATTTATTGATTGAAAAAACTGGCAGGAAAAAACTAAACTTTTTTATATTACAAGGGCAGCACAGGCTTCAAGAAACCAGCCAGATTTTGTAAACACTGGCGGTCCAGTCATTTTCACTACTCGGCCTGTACGTTACCCACCCCTAATTTTTTACCGTAAAGCTGTAAACTGATGTATAAGAAAATTTATACAAAACATTCGTAATCGTAAAAATTTCATAAGCTACAAACAACTTCATATCAAAATTAAAAGTGGCAGTGTACAGTTTGACAAAGTTAAGAATTTTTTTAACTTGATTAACTAGACTGTTGATTACTAATACTAGATTAAAACACTTGAACTAGCTGTCTAATAACAAAATAGTTCATTTACTTAGTAAAAGTATAGTAAACCATTCGCTTATTGGTTCTTGTAAATAATTGCACAAGTTGAAAATATTGTGTCTTGTACAAAAAAATTATACAAAATCAAAAGAATAAGTTGATAATAGGCTAAACTAATTTAAAAATCAAGTTACTGTGTTATTAATAAACACAGAATTTACTACAAAAACTTACGCAATATATCAAAATGTATAATTAACGTACTTTTACTTACAAAAAGTCGAGTTTTTATAATTGCTAGTAAGTAGTTAGCGGTTAAAAAAAATCTTTTTTTAAATTTAAAAACTTATTATACTAAGCATAATTAATATTCAATTAATAGAGTTTGAAACTTTATTCAGCTTTTGATAATTTAGACTTTTGTGCTATTTTGGAACACAAAATGAATAATAATCGTCGTAAGTTTTACGAAATTTTCTGCGATAGTTTAAAATATAAAAAAAGCTTGATATCTGTCAATAACTTAAATTAATAAAGAAGGTTAACATTATTTACATGAAGCAAACACTTGACTAAAAATAATTTAATCACATCAAAACAAATGATTTTTTTTTTACAAAGCCTGAAGAAACTTCATCAGCACGTTTCTCGACCGCCTGTGCTTCTGGTTGTAGTCCTTGAAAACGCCGCTGAAGTTCAGGCTGTTGTCCTTGACCAGCGTGGGCAGTATCAGCCTCGATTGCTTGGACGGCGGCCGGAAAGTCCCGTTCGGAGTGAAGGACCCCACGGAGTGCCTGCGGGGCTTGGTCTTGGGGCCGTGCTGGAAGTAGGACCAGGTGAACTGCTCCGTGAAAACGGGCACTTTCTCCACCCATTTGACCGGCTTCACTTCGGAGGGATCGAAGAGGGTAATCTTTGATGATCTCGCCGGCACCGTCGCCCTTCTCGTTTTCTCTCTGACGATTTTTTTGGGCTCCTCTTCTACGACTGCTTGTTTCGGAGTTTTCTCTTTTATTGTTGGCAAGTTTTCCTGTTTTTAATTAAAATATGGTAGGATCGTAGAAAGTTCATACAAAAAAGGTATTTATTTTAGCCGAAGTTTTACATTAGATATTAGAGTTCGTATTTATCTTGTCTAAGATTCATATTTTTTTGAAATCATCATACTTTGTAAGACTTTAAAAAGACCAGAACTTATCGGCTTAGTAAAAGAATTATAAAATACAAAAATAAAAACATTGAATATATTTTCAACGAAAGTTACCGTGTGATTTTGAACGACGGGGATAACTTTTTGCACGGATTGACTTGAACAGACGACTTCTGCAGGCCTTGATTTTTGTGAAATTTTATCAGCTTCCTTCGCGATTTTAACTGTTTATGATTTGTTTAATAAAGCAATTGCTGTTGAAGAAAATAAATAAATTTATGGCTGTATAATAAGCTAAGTATACCAGAAGTTTCACAAACTTTTAGCAAGTTGTATAAGTTTGATAAAAAAAAAACCTTGGAACTGTAAAAATTTGTCATAAAAGTTTTTAAAGATACTTTGGAAATATAACGAGCACTAGTTTTTATTAAAATGCTTAAAAACGACCATCTTAAAAAAACATAAATTTATTTATAAAACCGAAAACAGTACAGCAAGTTTTCAAACAGGTTTACCAACCCTTAGATGTACTGGGCTGGTAGGCGATGACGTTTACGAAAGAGTTGGATTCTTTGCTGTCGACGCCGTTCAACCGGGACGAAACCACCGACTTCGACGAAGCCACTTTCACCACAGGCGGCTCCTCGTTTTGCTTGGGCTTCAGTATTTCCTGAAAAAAACTCGGATTAGGCAATTACTTGTTAATAAAACTTAACTCATAACAAATGTGAGCGCCACTTCAGGTATTTTGTCTGCATAATTGAGTAAAATGCTTGAGTAAACTTCAAATGTTTTTTTAGCTTCAACTAAAAGTGTAAAAAAGAGCTTGAGCAGGTAGTAACATAATATTATTTAGTTTTGATTTACCATTTGGTTAGATTTGATTTTTTTTACTTCATCTTTAACTTTAAAATCTGCGTTGAAAGTATCTTTTTTTTTGTAAACTCTATCACTTTCTTTGCTATCGTTGCTAGTTCGTTTAGGTATTGATTTTTTGTAAGGTACGCTTTTTCTTTCAACAGTACTTTTTTTTTCAGAAGTACTTTTTCTTTCAAAAGTGCTTTTTCTATCAGTATTTTTTTTATCTTTCGTCTTCATTTGGTAGTTGCCTAAAAAAATAAAGTTTTTTGAAGGTTTCTTTACGGGAAACATCAAGAAAAACAAGTAAGGAGTCTAATATAGAATATATTTATCTATTAGAAAATGCGTTATTAAATAAAAAGATTTGTAGAAAAAAACAATAAAAGTTAATTTTTCTTTTAAACTAAGGATGTAGATATTTTACAATACAACTTTCTAATGAGGCTAGTTAACTTACTTTTTTATAAAAACTTTCAATCAAAATTTAAAAAAGTTTATTATTCTAGACGCCTAAAACATGAGCAAAAAAAGTTAAAAATAACATACTTTTTTCTGATTTCTTGAGGTCATCATGCTTTTCCTGTACTTCATGTTCAACATAGTTTACTTTGTCAGTCATTTCTTGGTTGACCTTTTTAGATTTGTCTCCAGCAGCTGTTTTGCTCTTCGTAATATTTTCTACCTCTTTCTTCAAGATCACTTCTGATTTCTGTTTGAGCTTGCTTGTTCTTTTCGTAGTGTTAACAGTTGGGGGTTTACTCGACTTACTCTCCTTTTTAGTCGTCCCTTGATGGGTCATCGAAAAAACGGTACCTTTGCTGGATTTTCTCGCAACCGAACAATCAGCCAGTAGCTTGCTGTTGTCAACTTCAAAACTTTTGCCACCAAAATCGGTGCTGAAAATATTTTCTTCTACGACCAGCTCGGCATTGGACGTCAACTTTATGTTGTACTGCATTTCGGGCACGTAAGCGATGTCGCTGACCACTCTGTCCGCCACTTTTATGTCCTCGGGATTGAGTTTTGACTTGGAAGGCTTAGCCTTGGGTTTTTCAGACGCGTCCAAAGCGTTTTTGCGCTTTTTGTTTTGCGACGAGTTCGAAGCGTTTGATATTGAGATTTCAACGTTGTCAGAAGCTTTGAGCAAGTCAAGTTTTGGTTCAGGAGATTTTTCTTCAGTTTTTTCTTCCCTTTTCATTAAGAGCTGACTCTTGTTGCCTGCAGAATTTCTTTTCACTTCCGACTTTCTCTTATTTTTCTTGTCTTTGTCGTGCTTAGCCACGGTCTTACTCAAGTCCTCCGCGGTTTTTTTCAGCTCTTCCTCGCCTGATTTCTCTCCGCCTTTATCCTCGTCCTTGCTCGTATTCATCTCGCTCGAATTCACCTTGCTCAGATTCACCTTGCTTGGATTCACCTTGCTCGGATTCACCTTGCTCAGACTCACCTTGCTCGGATTCACCTTGCTTGGATTCACCTTGCTCAGATTCACCTTGCTTGGATTCACCTTGCTTGGATTCACGTTGCTTGGATTCACGTTGCT
>NW_028140710.1:0-18202 GCF_965202585.1 Thalia democratica | reverse complement strand
ATTAAAGAATTTAATAACGAACAAAAACAAAACTGGTACAGGTATTAGCAAACTGAAGTTGTCTGCTTAAATGCCTAGAAAAGAAAAAAACATAATGAATACTATATAAATCTTTAAAATTTTAGTGGCAAAAATGTTTTTTCTAAATCTTCAAAAGAACTTAATTATACATAACACTAAATTTAAATCTTTATGACATATAAATAAACCAAATTAAACAACTTAATGAAAAAAAATAGACTAAATTGGTACAGGTGTAAAGCAAATTAAAGTTGCCTGCTTAAATATCTCGAACAAGAAGTTAACATAAAAGATACTATATAAATACTCTAAAATGTTATTGGTATAAACTATTTTTCAAAATTTTTAAAAGAACTAAACAGCACACAACAATGAATTTAAATCTTTATGACATTAAAATGAACTTATTTAAACAAATTTATAAAAAAAAAAGAATAATAATACAAACGCTAGTTATTAAAGGTTATGGGCAATACCTCTAAGGTATTCTAATATAGTTTTTTCAGAACGACTATTTACAATTCTTTTCAACCTCTGGTCAAGATCTCTGTACTGTTTTTGTTTCTTTTTTGGAGGTTCACCTGCGTTTAACCTCATAATTTCCAAGCTTTGAGTTTTTTGTTCCTTGACAATTGTCTGCACACACTTAAACACGCCAGGGTTGGCACACTGCATGACGGACTTAAATCGTCTGTGCCAACCCTCAACACAGTTGTTTGTCCGGAAGCAATTTGACCTTGTTCTTTCGTAAACACTCCAAAAGTTTATCGGAAAAAAGTGGTTCTCGACCTTCGGCACCGATGTAAGTGTGAACGAAATACTTAACAATAGGTTTTGCTTCATCTGGACAACCCCTATGTTGAAGCAAAATATCTGAGGCTAAAGAAACATCTTCTTCTGGTAGAAAAGCAAGTGCTGAAACATGCTTTATGAAGAGTGAAAAAACACCGTCTTCAGCTTCATAATTGGTTTTGCAGCCCTGTTAATAAATATAGCTGCATAAATTTTTCCATAATTAAACATCAGTTAAAGAAAAGCTGTGGGCTTTTGATTAGTATAACACTATTAAACCTGTCATGCCAAAATACTAAACAATTTTTACATTAGAATCTTATATCTTTTTAAATTAATTTAACCAAAAAAAATTGTAAAACAGTACAAAGTTTAACTCTCAATCTAGAAATTTTATCTTAGATATTTTGTGATATTATTTAAGCTAAAGGCTTAAATTTAACAAAACAAACTTAATACTTTACTTACATAAATCATAATTTAATAAAGATAAATACAAACATAAATTACTTTTTCAACAACTTTTCGGTACAATGACTGTTGTAGATGGAAAAAACAGCCACGAGTAATACCAGGAAAAATTTCTTAAGTTTTAACAAATGGACTTTTTTTATATGAAGATTATATTTAAAAAAAATAGTGGTAAATAATAACATTTCCATTTCTATGAATTAAATAATATCAATTAACAATATAATATTGAACAGTAAATAATAATTTATCTTACTTAATTACAATTTCTATGCAACTTTATATTTATAAAAAAACATAAAACATTTACAACTAATTAATTAAAAACATGCAGTTATAGCTTTTAACTTAAATTGTCGGAAATTAATTCAAGAAAATTTATCGCATGTAAATTAAAAGTTTTAGATTAGAAAATTTAAAATTTAAAATTTAAACGTTAACCAAAAGAAATTAAATTTTATAAAACCACTCAATTAATCAGTTTCAAAACTGGCCTTAACCTATTAATAAAATTAATAATACGATTGTTTAAGTTGATACAGTCTGGTACAAAAATTCATAAAAATAACTTATACTTGAATTTAAACTCTCTTGTCTGAAATACATACTTTTTTTTAATGAACATATGTAAAAATAGAACATTTTAATAATAAATTAAAAATGTTATAAGTTTTTTTTTCGTAATATTTGTTATAAATATAGTGTCATTTCTAAAAAACTCAACTTATTTGTTTACTACTACAATTCTAAAGTATATAATTTCCCTAGCTCAAGTCTAACTACTAACTTTTTTAGTTGCAATTTACAAGCTATTTGAGTAAACTCAATGAATTGTAGAGTCGATATTTGTTTTATGTAAAGGACTTTAGAATTCATAGAAAAATGTTTAGCTTTTTAATTTGTACTATTAGTTAAAAACTAGCAAATTAAGTTGTTATCTAATTAAAAATAACTTATAACTTTAGTTACTTTAGACGAAACAATTTTTAGTTTTTTCAAAAATAGATGGTTTATAAAAAAAACATTTAATAAAATAAAATTCAAATAACTTACACACTTTGAAAAAAAGATAATAGCAGCTAAAATTATTGTATAAATTAAAAAAAATAACTAAAAAATATTTGTAACAAAAATTAGATAGAAAACTATAAAATTGTTTTAAAACAGTTATTGATTTCTTACATATTCCTCATTTATATTTTTAGTAAATTAGTTTTCGTATTTTTATATTAAAATTTATGTTCTGATTTTAAAAATTACTAATAAAAGAAACGTCAATAAATTGTTTACTAAACGACAAATAAAAGCGCTCAAAATATTTGGTCCTAAGTCCTCTTGCACGAACATACCTTAAAGTTATCGAGTCGCACACCAAAAATATCTTTTAACGTCTTTTCCACGTCGAAAACAATAATGTTTAAAATATAATCAATAGGTGATAGTTTTTCCAAATTTAACAAAGGATTTTTATTTTATTATCACGTAGCAATTTTTTATAATTCTTTATCTATATTTTATTTTTTATAAACACTGTTAGTTGAAATTTTTTATATAATAAAATATTGTATGTAATACTATTTTGAAATTTAAGTAAAGCACAAAACACAAAACTTTTTACATCAAAAAAAAAAACTCAAAAATTTTAGATTAATATTTTAATTTTCTTTTTGTAACATTTTATTAACATTTTCATAAATTTACATTATTTGGTATTTGATTTTTGTAATTTTTTTTAGTTTAATAAATGTTATTAAAGATTCTTCTAATTTATAAACTTCTATAGTTTTGATATTTTAATTTACTATGAGTTATCCTTAGTAAATATTTTTATTTAATTATGATTGACTTTGGTAAATTAAATTAGAAGGAAGTTTAAATGGATTAAAACTGAGCGTAATTCTTTTTTTATTTTTTTTTAACTTCTTTTTTTAAAAGTAACACCAACACTACTAACATTAATAAATTATAAACATTTTAAATACTTGTAAAGCTACTATGAATATTTTTTTTAATGCTGTTTAATTATATTGTTTAACTTATTTTTTAAATTATTTTATTAAATAAATTGAAATTTCTTTCTTTATAAATACTTACTCTTTTTTATACCAATAGTTGTTTAAACATATAACTTTATTCAATATTACAAAATTCTATTAGAAATTAATTCTTATTACGAAAAAAAAATGAACTCGGGTTGATTTTGATTGGGTGGATTTTGAACCGGGTTGATTTTGATTGGGTTGATTTTGATCTGGGTGGATTTTGAACTGGGTTGATTTTGATCGGGTGGATTTTGATCGGGTGGATTTTAACTCGGATGGATTTCGATCGGGTGGATATTGAACCGGGTTGATTTTGATCGGGTGGATTTTGACTCGGGTGGATTTTGAATCGGGTTGATTTTGATCGGGTTGATTTTAATCGGGTGGATTTTGAACCGGGTTGATTTTGAACGGGTGGATTTTGACTCGGGTGGATTTTGACTCGGGTGGATTTTGATCGGGTTGATTTTAATCGGGTGGATTTTGAACCGGGTTGATTTTGATCGGGTGGATTTTGAACCGGGTTGATTTTGAACGGGTGGATTTTGACTCGGGAGGATTTTGACTCGGGTGGGTTTTGATCGGGTGGATTTTGACCCGGGTGGATTTTGATCGGGTGGATTTTGACTCGGGTGGATTTTGATCGGGTGGATTTTGATCGGGTGGATTTTGATCGGGTGGATTTTGATCGCGGGTGGATTTTGATTGCGGGTGGATTTTGAACGTGTCCCATTTTTGAAGCATATTACTTAGGAAATTTTTTTTAGTTTGCAAAGTTTAAAAATGTAACAAAACTACAAGCGTAGAATTCACTTGAAGTAATATTAAAAACAACATTTACTTCAACACGTTTTTTTATTCTCTTTCTAAAATCTAAAAAAAAATTTATTAAAGTTCAGTAATGTGCAAAACTTGTATGAATAAATTTTAAGTTTGAAGTATTACAAGTAATTGCACAGACTTAATAGACTTTTTGAGCGAATTACTTTATTTATATTTATTCTGAAATAAAAAGATTTTAGACATTTAACTTGTTTTATAATTTAATTTACTTAAATTTTAAAAGTTTTCTTCCTTATGTATAACACATCAACAAACTTTCTCAATATTTTAATTTCAACTTATCAAAAAGAGTAACACTTTTCTGCAAATCTTAATTAGTTTTTTTCTCATAAATTACATAAACAAACTTTTAAAACCTGTTATGACATTCAGTTTAACTTGTTTTGTTCTGCTAAATTATTTTAAAGTCGTATATTTATACCGTACTGCAGTCGACTAACATTTTTAGCTCAATACTTTATTATGTCATATAAAAAGTTTATTTGTAGCAAATAAACTGAACTTAATTTACTCATTTTGAAGTTATTTTGATTATTTTTTATTAGTTATTAGGACCTGTAGAGAATCTTCAAACGTTAAAAGTTCATAAAAAATAACTTTTTCTCAAAACTCAACTTAAAACTGTCAAGTTCTTATGTTCTTTTATTTTAGTTTCAGAAACGATAAACCTTTTTTCATATACAAAAAACTTTTAGGTTTAAGCCTTCGATAACTATATCTAATTTCATACTATAATAGTTTTATTTATTTTTTATTTATTTACAAACCGTTACTTAACTAAAATCGACGAAATTCTACTATATTTTAATGTTAAAACTTTATAAAAATACCGTTTATTTATTTTTCTGTTATATTTTTACATATATTTATATATAACGCGTTATATTTTTACGTTTTATACCTTAAGCTTGTCTGAATATTTATTTTTTGTTACTAATCAACTATCTTAAAAGTTTTCGACATTCAAACATAATTGGTAACAACTTTACTAAGGAAGTTTAAATCAGTTGTATTAATAAACTTACAAAAGTATAATATTTGCACCAATATTTTGAATAAGTTTAATAATTAAAACATAAGTCACTATTCAATATAGTAACAGCTAAAATGTTTTAAGTTTTTAAAAGCAATCGTCATTTTTCGTTCTCAAATTGCTTATTTACACCAAGTCATTAAATATTTTTGACATTTTGTTATAAACACAAAAATTATATTTTTTTAAACATTTATCTGACAGCAATGACAGGCAACAGAGCGTACAAGCTCGCTACCAACGAAACCACGAAACTTGCGGATTTACTTTCACCGGAGCTTTTTTGGTTACTTGCAGTCTGGTCCGCGATTTTCGGTCCCTGCGTAATTAGCTTTATAACAGGCTTCTCGGTCGCATTTGAAGTGGTCACGTTACCAGGTTGTCTGGAGTACTCAACAGTGTCAGTCTCTTTTGTTGGAGGGACTGGTTCGTCCTCTGCCGGCATTTTTTCAAGTCTTCCGTCAACCATAGAAAAATCCTCTTCGTTACAATTCTTGTAGCTGCAGCACTTACATTCGGCTTTTCTGAGAAATAAAAAATGTAAAATCTGAACGATTTTGCTCGGAAAAATAAGTTAAAAAAATTTATCAAGCCTAAAAAACAGCCAAGTACATTTATGCACAGAAAATATGAATTACATTTCTTCGTATGAGGTGACACTGGACTCGCCCGGAATAACTTGATCGGAATCGGGATCCAACAGTGCCTTGCAGTTCTTGCATTTTGATTCTTTCACACAGCTTCCGTACACAAAACTTTCGTCTGTTTTGTAAAAATTCACATGTTGAAGGGACTATAATGTGTCGGTTAAGTATTACAAGTATGAGCATATCGAGTTAACAAAAATCGAAATATTATTCTTTTTATAAAGCTTAAAAATGAAGTTTTACATACGAATTTATGTGATCCTTATAAATGAGTTTAAATGAACTCAGTTAAGTCTAAAAGATTGATTAGAAGTTTAAAAAATTAGCTAGTTTTATTACTTGCTGGGTACAAAATAAATTCTCAAAAGTATTTTGTTTCTAAAAGGGTAGTGTTTTAGTTAAATACCTGAAGAAACTTAGAAACCTTTAAAAGGTTTCTAAAAACAAACTTTACCAACATCTAGTCCCATCTTCCAATGTAAGGTTAGTGCCTTGGATTTTTATGCAGCGTGATTCTCCCCCCGCGCAGTCTACTGTGACGTTTGTATGAACCTGTTTTTCATCTTTGAACAGCTTTTGACAGGTCTTTTCCGCATTTAAAGAGTCCGCTAGTAGGAAAGTAACAATCGCGATGAATATCGTTTTGCTCATGTTTGTCTTAGATGGTGGCTATAAAACACACTGTAAAATAATTTGATACTTGTTGACATTTAATAATTTTTTTTAGTAATTCGTTACTTTATAAAGCTCTAGTATACATCAAATGTATTCAACTTCTAAGTAACTTCACTTAGCTTTAAGTTTATTGGTAATGTACAAATTTTTTCACCGATTGATTTAGTTTAAGTTTAAAACATCTGCTTTTTATTTTTGGTCTTTATATTAAAATGAAAAATAACTTGTTAAACTAAACTTGATTGTTTGTTTTTATAAGATTTAACACTTAGCTTAAACTGTATATTAACTTTTGTTCATTTACAAACTTACGCTAAAACTCAACAGTTTTTATCATTACTCTTTCATAAAAAAACAACGAAAAAAAGTTCAAAACTGCTGTCTTTAGTTAAAACCTTGTAGCTACTACTTTAAATCAACCTTTTGTTTTAAATCATAAAACAAAACGAATTCTGTATGTTTTTTGAATTAAACCTAACAACATCTAGCTCACACTAACGCTTAATTGTTATATATTTTTGTCAACGAAGCATTAAAATATTTTTAATTTACTACATCATTTTTTGACCAAAAGTTTTAGCAAATAAGCACGTAAACGAAATTTCCAGTTATATACAGCTTTTTCCATTCAACACAAAATTAACAAAATAATTTTCTTCCTAATTAACAAATAGAAAATGACCATAGACTTCCTTGTGTTAAAGTTTATTAACATACAACATTTTAACACGCAATTATCCATTGCTGGTTAAAAATAGAAAGCTAATTTGCACATAATTAAAATGTTTAAATTCTCTTGACTAACTCATTAAAATATAAGTTTAAAAAACTTTATAAAAGTACCAAAAAATATCAAACAATGTATGGTATTTATATTTAGTTGTATAAGTTTGTTAAAACTTTATGCAGATTAAATTAACCCTTTAAAGTTTCGAATAATAAAGTTTACTAAAGCTTAGTTTTAAAATATTTTTACAAAATATTTTTTGTTTAGTTTTTAAACGTGTTAAACTAATCTTTTAATTCTTACAAAATGTTAAAAAACATCATTTTTACTACTTTGAAATTTTTATATATACAATTACTTTAAATTAACAGTTAGTTAAAGTCTTTGTAAACTTAAATTGTGTTTATTAGACTTAAAATTATTTATTTTTTAACGCAGTTTTAGAACTTTAAATTGTTTTGAAAATTGTTGTAGTTAGCATGTTGAAATGCACAAATTTTGTTACAAAAAAAAAAATTTAAGAACGAGCAAGCTAAATTTAATTGTTATGTTAATAAAAAAAAATTATAACAATTTAAATTAAACTTTTATTGCAATAATAAAAGTAATATATTATTTCAAAGTTGTTAATTTCTTTTTTTTACATTTAGAATTAAAAACTAGGGTTACATATGAATTCAAAATCGGTTAATTCGAATTCCGACAATTGAAAAAAAACTTTTATAGAGCCACACTAAAAACGTAAAAGATACTTAAAAAAAATTATTAATATAATTTTAATAACATAAAACAAATTGCAAAAAAATTGTTAAAGAATATTTTTTTAGTCTAAAAATTACTATATTTCAGTACTTATTTTAGCCATGCCTCAAAAAGTACTCTAAACTTTGCAGAAATGAAAAGTAATAAATAAGTGTACGACAGTATAAAAAGTAGTTTAAATTTGTTTTTATAAAGAGACAACTGATAAATATTAAAATGTTGTCGAAATTTGAGTTTTCGAAATTAAACTGTTTGAATTTGAAAAGTCGTCCACCCAAAATTTAGTTATTTATGAGCTATATTTACTAACTGACTAAAAACAGTTTAAAGCATTAAATTGTAACTTTATCACACTTTGTTAAAACCTAGGGACTTGACTACTTTGAAAACTTTAAAAAATGTTATTCTATAATTTTAATTTAATATTTTAACAACATAAACTTTTAATTAATTCTGTTGCTTTCATTTATGGTATTCTAAAAACTTAAAAAAAGTCAAATAAGGTAAACATTGAAAATAACCTGTGAAAACATGCGGGTAGTGGAAACAAATGTCGTACTTTAAAATCAAACCTAGGTTTCAATTTATAAAAAAGAAAATTTAGAGAAGTTGTGGCAGTTAAATATATTAATTGCGATTTTTAAATTCTAACCTCCTATTTAGTACAAAAACTTGAAATTAAAAAAAAATTGTTCAAAACTCAACAAATAAAAGTTAAAGATTGTCAGTTAAATAAATCTTTGTAAAAATAACTTTTATTTTGTATCATAAAAGAACTTGGTTACTGCATCATTGTCTAGAATCCTTATTTTTAAGTAAAAACTTAAAAAATTGAAATTTATTTATAAAGTAAATAATTAAACTACTTGAAAAAACCTTTTTCAACTAACTTTGTGCTTACAGTTTTGAGGTGACTAGAGTTTAAAACTTAAGATCACAGAAGTCTTTTTGCTTAATAAAGTCTGTTGTTTTTATCAAACTGTTTTTTAGTGCTTAGCTAATACTAACTTTTGAAAACTGGCGAAAACCAAAAACAAAATCGAAAACATACATATACCTAGAATTTTGTAAGTTTTGCGCATATGAGTTCTAACAAACCTGTTTTTTAAGATTTTCCACATTTTACAAACTTGAAAGTGTTAATTTGTTCACCTTAAAAAGTTGAGAGTGTTTAACATTACTTGCACTTGTAAAAATGTTTTCAATTAACTTTAGCTTAATATTATTCTTAGACTTGTTATGATTGCTGTTTCTTTTTTCAAATAACTAGAAAACACAGTTTGTAGTTGTAAAACTTTTGTAGGCTATTTAGCGTAACATCAAGTTTTCACAAAATATCTATCATTAGCAAATTAAATTTCTCAGCAATTCGTTTTACCCGGATATGTTTATTTTGTTTAAAATATATTATGTCTACAGAATTGTCTGTTGTAGTTTAAAACTATACAACTACAAAGTTTTATTAATATTTTAAACGTTTGTTTTTCTAATACTGTTGCACCCTAAAACTTATTTTAACTATTTATTTATTCTGTTTTGTTTTAATTCAATCAATTGTAGTTTGTTATAACTTTTGAAGTAGTTTGAAAAAGTTTGTATGTTATATTTTCTCTGAAGTTTTTACTCTAAAATTAAAACCTCTTTTTACGAATAAAAATACATTTGTAATATTTAATAGACAAGTAGTGGTTATTTTGGTTTTCTTTTGCAAAGCTGAGATGATAAGCAATAAATTATTGAAACGTCAACAACAATCCATAAAAAAATTTTTAAATTGGTTATTATGACTCATCAAGCAGATATAGTCACAATGGACCGCTGTATCACTTGGTTTTAGCTTAAAATATAAACGGTACTCAATTAGAGTTTTACACGGTAATTTTTTTTTAATTAGACTAGTAGATTATAAAAAAGAGTGAAATAAGACTTACTTAGAATTAAAAAAAAAAACATGTAATGAATCAAAAGTTATGATGTTTTTAATACTTCGGATGATACAATCTTTTAGATTGCTATTAGTTTAGTTGTTACTTTTTATTTAGTCTAAAACCTTAGTGTTTTTTCATTGTATAATAGTTGGGAATTTTTTTTTCAGAGTTAAAACGTAATTTTGTTTTTATAAAACGATAAAATCTACAACTGAAGGGTCCTTTTGTCCTTAAAATTTTTTTAGCGTTTTTCTTTAATTTTTCAATAAACAATACTATACAAACTTGAAAATTTAAAACTCTCTGTATTAAATAAGTTTCACTTAAAGGAATAAATTTCTTAACTAGTGATACAACTCTTAGGTTTAAAGTTGCTTGTTTTTGTGCAAATGGGTTGATTATACCAATTCGATCATCAGACCACAAGCCTTCGGTAGACTGAGACCTAATCAGGACAAAACCGAAAATATTTGTAGAAAGAAGATATATTGGAAAAAAAGTTAAATACTTGTATAGCATAGTAACCACATTTTAAGTTTTTAAAAGTTTATCAGTTTTATTTTGCACTTAAATCATTTTCAAAACCAATTTTATTGTCGTTCAAGTACTTTTATTTGTAAATAATACATTTAAAGAAGTTAAGACATTCCAAAATTTAGCTTATGAAATTGTATCAAGATTTACTTAACAGTTATCTTTATTAGAAACAAGTTTGAATACATGTTAAACTTTTGTGCTCAGTAAAATATTTTTTATGCATCGATAACAATTGTTTTAACCCACAAACTGACTTAAAATTTATATTTTAACATATTCACTTTTGTAAAGTAAATAGTTTATACAATTAGGTTTCTTCTACATAAGCTTAATTCATCTGTTGATTTTACAAACTATGAATTTGAAATCTTTTTGAATATTTCTAAAATAAAAAAATGCAATAAGTGTAAACTCAACTAATTTATATAAAAAAATAATTTAATACTAAATCTGGAATTGAGGAAGTTGATAATTATTTTTCAATAATATACATTTTAAGTTAAATTCCAGCCGTAAAACCTATTTCTGATACCTTTTATCTCATAAGTTAAAACTTTAGATATTTTTCTAAATAACAATTCAATTATTTTATATTTAAGGTTTTAATTTTTTCTTTGAAACCTTATCACAAATTAAGAGTTTACTCAAACATTCTTTTAAAATTAAGTTACATTATTGTTTGTATTTATCTTTTATTTTTTTGTGCATATTTGTGAACAAGTAAAACATATGAATAAAAGTTGACTGCACACTGAACATTTTTAAAGTAGTTTATTTTTGTTACAAAATTTTAAAACTCAATTAAATACATGACTAGCTTTATACCTTCAGTCTTTTTCAGTAGTTTTAAATCGACAAAAATTAAACAATATCATCAAAAAAAGTTAACATCAGTTTTTTTAGACTTTCCAAAAATATTTGACAAAATTTTTCATTTTCAGGTTAAAAAAAGTTCGAGTGTAAGCTTATCTAAATATTTCAAAACTGATTGTATTTCAAAAATCATCTTTTAAAAATAAGTTTAAGCATATTAAAAACTAATATCAAAAAGCAATACGGTTATATATAACAATTTTAACTACTTGAAAAGTCTATGAGCAAAATTAGTAAAAAATCTAAATCTGTGACAATAGATATATGTTATTGTTTTATACTGTGATGATGAATAAAAATATTTTTAAATAACTTCTGCAAATTGTTACTATCAATTTAGTCTGTTTTTGTAAAACAATTAAATTATACAAAATATATATTCTAATAAAATGGAGATGAAACGATAACAATTCAATATTATAAAGTAAAACTTAGTAAGATACTTAGATTAGATTATGAATATTTTTATATTAATTTGTTTTTGTTTCGGAAAAAACTTTTGAAATGTATTTAAAATAAAACAAAGATTAGCAAAAGCTTAGTTTTAATAGAAAAACCACTTTACTAACTTTGAACTAAACAAATTTAAACTTAAATAAAGATAATTTTTGGTATAGAAAAATATTCAAACCAAGTAATTTCTAAACTTAAATAAAAACAGCCATACTTAAGTTATAACTGTTTTAAAGAACTATTTTAAAACAAAAATAATATTAAGCAGCTTAGTATTTTAGACAATGTTCAAAATAATTGATAAATAAACAGTCTATTTAAATATATATAATAAAAATTTTTATTGAAAAGTTTCACTAAACTGATTTTGATGCTAAAAATTTTAAACATAATTTTTTAACAGAATCGACGAAAAATAAATAATTTTTACGAAATCTCATTAACATAAAATTACCTAACAAGTATAAACAATTGAATTGTACACAAATAATTTCAATATTGTAAAACTTAACTATGTCATATATTTAATCTAACTAATTAGTTTGTTTTTTGTATGTTCCAATTTCCATGTTCAATTTATTCAAATGTTGCCCTGTTTTTTGTTTCTTCCTCTGTAAAAATAATAATAATAATTGTTTTTAATTAAATTAATTTAGAAATAATAATAAATATTTTCATGTTTATACATAATCAACTTTACTTGTTTTCACAAGTTTACAAATTTTATACTATTATTTTACTACTATACTATCTAATTTTCAAAATATTAGTCGAGTATATACAAAATTTCTCAAGAACTTTTGTGGATACAACATAAACTATAATTTGATGGACCTTTAGAACAATATAATATCTGCTACGTTTTTGAAGCAAAATATTTAAAAGTTGACTGTTAAATAATGTTGACATTTAATATAAATATACACTTTAAAATTATTATTAAAACAACACATTAATGTAGAAACTTACTTTTCAACTCTAACAAATTTTCCACATAAAAATATAATATTTTATATCATTTAAGTTTAAAATAAGTACGATAAATATTGTACATAACTAATTTGTTTAGTTTAATTAGTTTCTTAGGAAAAAAGGTGTGTCGTTTAAGCTACAACTTATTAAAACTAACAGCTAATTCAAAACGATTTTGGTTTAATGTTTAAAGCTGTAAAATACTTATAGTAGTTTGAAAGCACTAAATTTATTTGTAAAAAAGAGTTTATTTTACATTTATTTATTATTTTTTATTTAAAATGAGATTAATGTGCACTTTGACCAAAATGTTTCGCCTCAAATATGCAAATTCAAGCAGCCATAATGTTAGTTTATTGGTTAATATCATCAAATGGACTCAACTTGCTTATAAAAGTTTAAAAATTCAGCTGAAATTAGAACAACATTATTAACTAGTTATTTGTAAGTTGTTTTATATATAAAATTACACACAAAATGTTCGTTGAACTCAAGCAACAAATTATCATTATTCAGATGCTAGCTTGGAATTATTCAACTAGTTTTAATTTGTTTTAACAGGTTGACAATTACTTGTTATTTCAAAAATAAAACACTAAACCAGTGGTGTGTTTATTATAAATTATATAAAGTTAATATGAAAAAATCTGCTATTTTTAAAAGATGATGTCACTAATCATATCAGAGTCAAAATTTGAACTCGTAAATATTTTTTACAAAAAAATAAAAACTTATTTTTGAGAGCTAAAAAGTGTAAGTTAAATTCTCAAAAAGTTTGAATTCATTTTCACAAGTTTTCAATTAGTAGTAACTTTAAGATTTTATTCAATACTATATAACTTATTAAGAGTTTAAATAAAAACAACTACAAAAATAATTGTGGTTTTCATCAAATGTAGTCACTAAACATAGTAAAGTCAATATTTAAAAAGTTTTTATCATTTGGATTTCAACTATTACTTCTAATTTAATTTATTCAATTGCATTTTAACTTACAAAAAAAAAATTCAAACTTTTACAATTAGAGTTCGTACGCAAAGTTTTAAAATTTAGACCAGCGTTTTCCAAAGTGAGCCAAATTGTCCCCTTGGGGCAATGACAGATACTCCGGAGGCCAACAAAGGGTCCCATAAGTAGTAAAGGAGCCACAGAGGGGCCATGAGGTCATAATTTAAAACTTACACTAAATATTCTTGAGTTGCCGATCAAGAGCAAAAAAAAAGGTCTTAGGTGTTTCTAAGTGGTAGTTTTTTGAGTACTCTTGTTGGGGGGCCATAGCTTTTTTAATTTCTTTTAAGGGGGCCATTTGAAAAAAAGTTTGGGAAACCCTGATTTAGACTTTAGACTAACATTTTCCTAAATTTGGTAATGTGTTCCTTTCGGGGCCATCGTGGCTATATTAGGGTGTTAATTAGTAAGTCAGAAAATTACTGGTAATTAACTAGTTATAGGGCAATATCTAGAAAATTGATGCATTTTTTTTTGGTTTGTACAAAAAGGGCGTTTATGAATATAAATTTGGGAAATTCTGCCCCACCTTTGTTGGTCGGCGCCCAATTGGTCTTATTTCCAGATGAAATAAAATAACCTAATGAAAAAGTTGTAGTTGAATGGCTTACAACTAATAAAACTTTCTAGTACTTTTTTTTCTAATTTTCAAATTATAAATTAACATTTTCAAATTATAAAAAAATGGTCCCTGAAAATTATCAGTTTTCAGAATTTGAATCGATATGTAACTGATACAGAGATATTTAACATTTTGCTTTCGTAACGCTAGCTCACTTGTTCTTAATTATTTTAAGTACATCAACATGCTACACTCACTTTATTCCCATTTCACTAATAAACTAAATACACCTATTTGCAAATAGTCATTTTGTTTTCAAAAATAAATGTTAATTTATAAATAACTTCATGTCTTAGTAGTGTACCTAGAAGAAAATAAATAAGATTATCAATTTTCCTTGAGAAATTCAGAACTTTCAAGCATTTGTACTGATATCTTACATTCAAAAGCTAAACGCTTCTGGAAAAAGAAAATCACAATTTAATAATTTAGTTTTAAAATCTAAATATTTTAAAGCATTTGATGTGACTAAAATTGACTTCAGAAATTTGGAATGACAAAAACTGAAATTTTACCAAAAAAAACTTACTAAGCCTGAAGCGCCCGAACCTTGTATAATTTAATAGCTAATTAAGTTGTATTTAGATATATATATATATAGTATATTTTATATTTAATCTTTTAAATTGAATAGTGCAATACTATAAAAAACTACTACAACCTTGTAAAACAGTGTTATAAAAATATAATCATTTAGTATAAAAATTTATGACAGCATTGTTTTAGTAAAAAACAAAATCAAGTTTAAAGTGGTGAATAATTTTATGAATGTTTTAGGCTTGAATCTATGGATTAACTTCTTGAAATTAAAATTAAAGAGTTCAATGTAAAAGATCTGGGGTTTAAAATTTTATCAATGTAAAACTTTAGCCTGGCTTACATTCAACATTTTCACAGCAACAAAGGAAACTATAAAAACATAATATATTGAAATATAAGTGTTGAAGACTTCAACTGAAATTGTGTGATTGTCAAAACGTATAAAGAAGTAGCAAAAAATAAGCATATAGAATAATAAGAGAAAAATATATCTTATCAATACGCGCTTCAAATAATCAAAATAATCTTAAATACAAGCTTTTAATTTTATTTAAAACCATTACTTTAAAAGCATGGTTTACACTTATATTTACTGACAATGAAAACAAAAATTTGGCTCAACTTTTACAGTGTTATTTAAAAGCAATTAAATTTTTAAGTTTGTAATATAGTTAGATGTGAAAATCTGAGCAACTAACGATAGTTTAGTTGTGTTGTTACATCTTTGAAATTAAGGGCATAGGGGGGGGGGGGGTAAACACCCTTTTTTGGATTTTGATCTTATTTTATATAGTTTTTACTAAGCTACAAGATGCTTTTTACAGATTTAAAAAATTCAAAATAATTTTTGAGATATAGCCGGTCAAAGTCGGAGCCGACAATAGGTTTCTTATGGGAGGCGCAAACTAAAACGGCAAAAATAGACTATTTCACTAAAAATCTATCTTCTCCTACGTTTTTTGAGAAAACTACCTCAAAATTTCAGGAAATGTTCCTTAATATATTTAGAAAATTCTGTTGGAAGGAATTAAAAAAAAAATTAAAATAAAAAAAATAATATAAAAAATAAACAAAAAAAACAGTTTTTTTTTTGTTTTTTTTATTATAAAATTTTTTTTAAATAATTTTTTTAAAATTCCTTCCGACAGAATTTTCTAAATACTGCAAGGAACATTTCCTGAAAATTTGAGGTAGTTATCTCAAAAAACGTAGGAGGAGATAGATTTTTAGTGATTTCTAGTTATTTGCCGTTTTAGTTTGCGCCTCCCATAAGGATCCTATTGTTGCCTCCGACTTTGACCGGCTATATCTCAAAAATTATTTTGAATTTTTTAAATCTGTAAAAAGCATGTTGTAGCTTAGTAAAAACTATATAAAATAAGATCTAAAACCAAAAAAGGGTGTTTACCCCCCCCCCCCTATGCCCTTAATTTATAGTTGTCCTGTCAATTTGGCAGATAATACAACTAAAATCATTCAATTTCTTTGCTAATTTTTCGTCTTAACGAACGTCAACAATGACATAGAAAGCACAAAATAAAAGTTTGCCAGAATTGTACATTATAAAATTTTGTACATCAGTTTTTAGTGTAATTTAATGTTGTAATAAGATATTTAAATTTACAAATTAATGATATATAGGCAAAGTTTAAAATTAACTCAAGCTAATTTTGTACTGAATTAAAAATACACTTCAGTAAAAACCCTGACAAAAAGCAATTACAGTGAAAACCATACATGATTCAAAAAATGTATTCAGAATTTTAAACATGAACCACTAACTTTATGTTAAAATAATATGCATAAGTATTGTAAAAACCTATTATTTACTTAAGAAACATTCTTTGATTTAAATAAATATTAGTTATAACATAAACAAATATATATCACTTCAAATTTTATTACCAAAACAATATTTCACTGGCTTTTTACAATTTAAACGAGATCTTTATTTGACCAATAAAATAAAATTCAAATATAAGAATTCTAGTATTTTTTAAGGTATAAAGTATTTAGACATGACCAAATACAGTACGAACAATAAACTATAAGAACACTTTCATACTAAATTATTGAGTTTCAAAAACAATTCTTTTTTTAAATATTTACTCTAAATTACAAGGTTCAATAAAAATATCAGTTTTTGGAGCTTGAATTTTTGTGAACTGTTGCAGAAATATTTACAGAGAGTATTATTGCTACAAAAACCAGATGTTTGTTTAGAACTTATTTCAAATATTAACAATATACAACTAAACAAAAAATATTCTAATTTTTTTTTAACTCATAAAACTCAAGCATTTGTACTGACACTTACATTTTGCATTCAAAAGCCTATTTATAAATAATCAATCAATATTTTTAATACACTCAAAAAAAAGATTATTTAACCATTTGAACTGACAAAAACCAACACTTTGTCATATTTACCAAAAAAAAAAAACTGATTTAACCTAACACGCACAAACCCTGAAATTAACTTAAAATCAAATACAATTACTTTAATAAATAAAGAATGAACTAACTTTTGTTTTTATTTTCTGCAGTGTCAGTTCCTACATAATAAGGTCTCCATGAATGTTTGTTTTTCCAAACTGAATGTTATGTTTTATTTAAATTAATACAAATACTATTTGGATAATTAAAAAATGGTGGTTGGCCTTACAATAAGAACTAATTTTGCAAAAAGTTAATATTATTATCAAATTTATTTAGAATTCTTTTAGCAATATTTAAAAAAATTTACATAGAAAGTAAAATAATATCACAAAAATTAAAAAAAAATGATATATAATAACTTAACATGTGATTTAACATAATTTACGGAAATCATAAGAAAATACAAACTCACAGTAGAGTATATTAAAAATTTAAAAACATTTTAAAATGTACCAATGTTATATAAATTTATTTAAAAAACTTATAAAACAAAATTAACATAATAAAAAAACTATTATTAAAAAAATTGTAATAATGCTAAGACATTTTAAACACCCAAAGAAATTAATAAAAGTAGTCAAAAATAGAAGTTTTTATCACTTATTTTAAATTTATTTGCAATTATACAATTGCTTGATTATACAGGATTTTATACCTGTATTTTTTACTGTTATAGTGCAGTCTAGCAATAATCTACATAGACCGCATTAACACCATTGAAGAAAAATAAAAATTTGCATTTTGCAAAAATAAAAACTCTGTTTAAGGGCATAGGGCAACATTTTTTTTACTAAAGTACAAAATACAAGCAAGTTTT